>NW_026463656.1:0-77219 GCF_021730395.1 Mercenaria mercenaria
CTGCGGGATTTGGTAATACATTTGCGCATATGATTATGGTGACGAATTTTATGCCCTTTTGTCACAAACTAGCAAATATGATGTTCACAAATTCAAATAAAAACTGCATATTAATTTATTAGCCAAATTATCCATTTGTTACCCTGTCCGTTTCAAACAATAATCTTTAAAATCATTGCGCAAATAACAAATTTATTGTGCTGTGCATTTTATGAATTGCGCAGACTTACAAAGCTTGCGTAACATCCAGCGAAAGACAAAATATAGTTCCAGAACATACTGCTAGTATTTTATTGCGTGGGTACCTCTGAAAGCATTGGAATGTCTCTGATCAAAGAGTTTACCACATCGATGAAATTAAATTATGACAGCTTCATTTTATATACCCGAATAAGATATGGAGATTTGGGCGATATAAAAGAAAGTGTAATCATATCCGGATATAATATTTTGGGTAAATATCGAGCTGTGTTATGAAATTTAAACATTAAAGTAACAGACATGATAGATATTATTGTAACAGAAATGATTCTAGAATTTATTTTTATAATACATACATAGAATCAATATCAGACTTATATTCTAGTGCTGAGGCATGACATGAAAGTAAAAATATGAAGTGACAGTCATTCATACTTTGGATATTGTAATACTAAAAAGAATCTAGGTAATATTTAGAAATTGAAACATAAAATTTTCAGTTAGATATCGCACCAAAGGCTGTATCAAGGGTCTACATTTTCAAAATTTCCTTGTGGTGATACCCCAAACCCTACTTGCAGGAGGGGGTATCCTCCCACACCCTCCCCCCAAATTGCCACTTTACAGTTTGATACATTTGCCCTTTACCACCTGCCACAATTCCCATTTCAAAATCTGACTGCAGTTCAAAGCGGGAAGGAACACCCCTCCCCACACCCACCCTGCTACCGACCACGTAAAAATGGCTCAAACATTTTTTCAGCCCAGTCTGGGCCTGTCTGTCTACATGAATCAAAACGGATAATTGAAAGTACATATACTTGGGGACTACTGGCATGGTTTTGAAGGGGTTAACAGGTCTGAAAAAGAATAAATGATGGTTTTAACTAAAAAAGAACTGCATTTATTAATATTGGTCATCTTTTCCGAAATTGGTAGCTAGTCCGAGTAACTTCTCTTAGTTTCGAATGCCCAATTTTCCTGTCAGTGTAAACATTCATGACACTATATATTGACACTCAGCAACATTTACATATCTTTAAACGCAAAAGTAAGTATACTTTAAATTCACATCCCTTATAATATGATTGAACAATACCTAGCGTGTGACACGGTTATTGCCAGGCCCCTTATCTGTAAAATATCTGTTCTTTCGTCCATCCGTTACAAATTGTATGTGGCAATCCGCGCTATAAAATTTCAATATATAAATTTTCATATTCAAATTTTATCATGTGCGAATATATAATAGCCGATAATTGCCTGTTTTGGTAATGCCGGAGGCAAATGTTTACTGGAAAAAATATTTATAGTCATGGGCAGTATCTTAGTGTCACCTGTCAAATTGTAGTTTGTACTTCCAACATTTTTATTTTTGCGAACCACTCTTCAATTTTAGAGAAATATATTGGGTTTAAATACTTGTATAATGTCAATCAAAGTTTTACTAGGCAGCGATTGAATGTCCATTTCATCTTTTGTAACAAAATCTCTGTTCAGTTGGGGAAAAAAAAAACTAAAACCAAGCTGAAGCTGGTAGACTATACTACCAGTACATCAATCATTAGCCGACTCTCAGGCCCTTCAGGCCTTTGATTCTACTCTTTATACTAATTTACCACATAATCTTATTAAAGACAAACTAGTAGCTTTAATTAAGAAAACATTTGCTAGAGAAAACGTTAATTATCTGGCTTGCAATGAAACTAGTGCATTCTTTTCTAACAGTGCATTTAAGGGATACAAAGAGTTACAGCTTAACAAGGCTAATACTTCAGATTAAGAAGCGTCATTTCTGGATATAAATTTACGAATTGTGAATAATAATCTAGAAACGAAAATATATGATAAAAGGAACGATTTTAATTTTGAAATTGTCAACTTTCCCCATCTTGATGGAGATGTCCCTCGAGAAACATCATACGGTGTCTATATTTTACAGCTTATTCGTTTCGCAAGAGCTTGCTCAAAGATAAATGATTTTAATGACAGAAATCTTCATATCACCAAGAAATTGTTACAACAGGGTTACCGTTATCATAAACTACGGAAAGCTTTTCGTAAATTTTACTACAGATCGTCTGAACTATTAGAAATATACAATACGCCCCTTAAAACACTTTTAAAACTTGGACTTACACACCCGGAATACTATGGAGATGTAGTTTATAAAATTCGGAAAATTAAACATAACCCTTATTTTAATCAAATTTTTGTAAAATTCGTTAAAACGTTTATCATAAGAGGATACGATGCGAAAATCGTGAAGCACAGTGCATGTCTAGTGATTGACGCCTCTACAGTTAATTGCTACGCTTTCCTATTTGATGGTGCGATGACTAATAAAGTATAGGACTCCATGATGCTTTTACATACCACGGACAGAGGAAATTGATTTTTGTCTTACAGTTTTCTTAGTCGTGCCCTTAAAAGTTACGCTCTTGTTGCTCTGACTTCAGACAAGTTGTTGTGTAAATTGGTGTAATTGTACCTTAAATTTACTTTAATTTTTTGTTTTGCTTTATTTATCTATTACTTTTGCACAAATGTTAGAGCCTTTCTCAGCGGGGATTTTATTTACATTGTGTTGTTCAACTTGTTGAAGATAGGGTAAGTGCGAGGTTGGAATGCCCTAAACGCGTTTAAACCCCCAGTTTCCTTTATTTAGGTAACTGACCGTTCCAAGGCGGTGCCCCACTTTTCAACAGGTTGTATTGTCTGTCTTGTATTGTGTGTTGCGTATGTTTTCTTGTTTGTTGTAAGCGTTTTTCCTCCGCCCCACTCCCCCTTTCGCCCTCTCCTTTCTCTTGCATTTACGCTACTTTTTGCATCCCATCCCCTTTACTTTAAGTAAGTTTTCGTGGCTCCTCCAACCGAATCCCAAGACGGTACTTGATTGATTTTTCCTACTTGTGTGGGTGCCGTACTGTTTTCTTATGTGTTGCTTGTTCGTTTTTCTATGTTATTCAGTTGATCGTCGTTGTGTGTTTGTCTTTGGTACATGAGTGTCTCCGCTATTGTTGTTTACGTTGTAGTGCTACTGTTTTTAAAGAAAATGGCATTCCCTTGTATATTTGTCCTTGTTCAACATTCCACTTCGGATTCCTCCCCCACCCCGACCCCATTTCGCCCCTTACCATTTCCTTCCCTTTTATCAATATTTAGCTTATAGTAATATGTACTTGTTGGATGTTTGAAGCAACCCGTCTGAAATATTTTTCCATTACAGCTTCTTTTTGTTGTGGGCCTACTATGTAAATACGTGGCTCTGGGGTTGTGTTTTTGGTGCTCTGTGCTTCCGAGAAATCTACACTTACCTATTATCTTTTGTGAGAAACCTATACGCATTGAACTTATTACTTCTCGGTACCAATTTTTTCATGCTACGTATCAGGCTGGTAGGCAATCGGAAACTATTATTTAATGCTTGAGATGTATTGACCGGTCTCTATTAAGTAAAGAGACCAGCCTCTGTGAGGGCTGGATCATTCGCGCTCGCTATTGCGGGACTGGTACCTAATCAATTTGATCATCGCAGCTCCGTCTGCATGTGTATTAAAACCACATTGACGTCTTCTGCTGTCGATACATAAATGTCTACATAATGCTCTTGACCTTATAATTGAACGATAGATTATTTTATGATGATAAGCTTTATGAAAACTCTATAGTACAGTTTGTTGTTGTTGTTGTCGTCATTTTCTTTTGAGTTTGACATAATAAAGATAATCTCTTGTTTGTGTTATATTTTTATTAATGGATCTACTTCTGTTAAGCACTATTTGAGATTTTATATTGATCAAACTTCATGTGGTCAATTAAACAAGTCTTCCTTTCTAGAATAACGTCCGATAGGATATTGTTATTTTATATCTGTCTTAGTTTTGTCAATTTCAATTCAATTCTTCCAGATTGTGGAAACTTATCAAACCCTTCAAACGGAAAAGTAGATTTATTAAACGGGACAACCTACCAGTCAGTAGCTAAGTATAAATGTAGCACCGGTTACACATTACATAGTGATAGCGATACAACATGCACAGCGTCGGGAACCTGGAGTGGAAATTTCTTGAACTGCACAATTAATGGTAAGTTATACGAATTGGCAAACAGCAATAAAAGAGTGTTAACAATATTTATAACTGATATGACTGACTATAGCACCGTGTTGTCTTGTGAGACACCTACATACATTGAACGTCATTACTGCGCGGTACCAGTTTTCATGTTTAGCACGAGGCTGAATGGCAATCGAAAACTATTATTAAAACTAACCGGAGATTCACAAACCGGTCTCCATTAAGAAGCGAGACGCTTCCGAGTTTGCTCAAGTCTTCAAACTTACCGATCCGGGACATGTCCTAAATCCATTTGGCCATTCCATTTCCGCTTGCATATATATTAAGACAACTTTGACCTCTTCTTAAGGCCACTCATAAATGTCTACATTATGCTCTTCAGCTTATAATTGATTGATTCATTATTATATGATGAGAAACGTCATGAAAATTCTACTCAACAGTTATTTGTTGTTGTTTTCTTTTGAGCTTTACAGCGTAAAGATAATTCTTGTTTGTGTTGTTTTCAAATAAATGCATCTATTTTTGTCAATCACCATTTGTGATTAAATATTGATTAAAATTCATGTTGACAATAAAACAAGTCTCTCTTTCTAGAACAACGTCTGATAGATTGTTGTTATTATATATCTGGCTTAGTTTTGCCAATATAATTTAATTTGTTTCAGATTGTGGAAACGTATCAAATCCTTCAAACGGAATAGTCGAATTATTAAACGGCACAACCTACCAGTCCGTAGCTAAGTATAAATGTAACACCGGTTACACATTGTACGGCGATAGCGATACAACATGCACAGCGACGGGAACCTGGAGTGGACATTTCTTGAACTGCACAATAAATGGTATGTTATCCTAATTGACAATCAATAATAAAAGAGTATTAACCATATTTCTAATTGATGTGACTGATTATAGCACAACATTGGCTTGTGAGACACCTACTTACATTGAACTAGATTGTGGAAACTTATCAAATCCTCCAAACGGAAAAGTATATATATATCTAACGGTACAACCTACCAGTCAGTAGCTAAGTATAAATGTAACATCGGTTACACATTATATGGTGATAGCGATACCACATGCACAGCCGCGGGAACCTGGAGTGGACATTTCTTGAACTGCACAATAAATGGTAATTGATACGAATTGACAAACAACAATAAAATTGTATTAACAATATCTTTAACTGATGTGACTGATTTTAGCACAATATTGGCTTGTGAGACACCTATATATATTGAACTTCATGACTTCCCGGTACCAATTCGCATGCTAGGCACCAGTCTGGTAGGCATTTGGTAACTATTATTTAACTAGTTTTAGATTCACATACAGGTCTCTATTAAGTAAAGGCACCGGCCTCTGAGAGGGCTCGAGCCTTAGTCCTCACAATTGCCTGACATATACTTAATCAATTTGATCTTTGTAGCTCCGTCTGCATATGTATTAAGTCCACAATGACTTCTTCTAAAGGCCATACATAAATGTCTACATTATGCTCTTTAGCTTATAATTGAACGATAGATTATCTTATGATGAAAAACTTCATGAAAATCCTACTGTACAGTTTTTTTTTTTGTTGTTGTTGATGCTTTTTCTTTTGTGTGTTACAGTATAAAGATTATCTTTTGTTTGTGTTATTTTCAAAAAAAATGCATCTATTTCTGGCACTCACCATTTGTGATTAAATATTGATCAAATCCTTTCAACGGAAAAGTCGATTTATTAAACGGCAAAACCTACCCGTCAGTAGCTAAATATAAATGTAACACCGGTTACACATTACATGCTGATAGCGGTACAACATGCACAGCTACGGGAACCTGGAGTGGACATTTCTTGAACTGCACAATAAATGGTAATTTATACGAATTGACAAACAACAATAAAAAGGGTTTTGACCATATTTTTAACTGATGTGACTGATTATAGTACCACTTTTGCTTGTGACACGCCTTCATTTATTGAAATTCATTACTTCCCGGTACCAATTTCCCACGCTAGGCACCAGGCTGAAAGGCAATCGGAAACCAGTATTTAACTAGCTTGAGATTCACAACCCAGTGTAACGGTCAGATTTTTTTCCTGGGAAAAAAATCAACCGGTTGATATTTTCCCCGGGGGAGAAAAACAACTGGTTGATTCTTTGATTCTTTCCCCGAGGAAAAATCAACTGGTTCCCTCCTGATTGTTTTTCCCTAGTTTTTGTGCATGAACAAGGGAGAAAAAGACAACTGGTTGTTTTTTTTCTCCCCCATGGTTGTTTTTCCCCCTAATAACTAAGTGTTTGTGCATAAACAAGGGAGAAAAAACAACTAGTTGGATTTTTCTCTCCCCTGGTTGTTTTTCCACCTAGTTTTTGTGCATAAACAAGGATGACAAAACAACTGGTTGGTTTTTTCCTCTCCCTGGTTTTTTCCCCTAATAACTTAGTTTTTGTGCATAAACAAGGGAAAAAAACAACCGGTTGGTCCCCCCCCCCCCAGTTGTTGTTTTTTTTTTCAGACGCTTGCTTAGTTTTTGTCCCCGTAGTTTTGTACACAAAGGAAAAAACAAACCAACCAGTTGATTTTTTCTTCTGCCTGGTTAGTTGTTTCCACCTTAGCTTTTGTACACCAACCAAAAAAGATAGACTGACTAGTTGTTCCTTTCCCCCTAGTATGAATACATCTACATACCAGAAAAATAATACATGCAGAAGGGGGAAGAAACTGACTAGTTGGTTCTTCCCCCTCCCCTAGTATGAATACATCTACATACCATACCAGAAAAATAATACATGCAAAATGGGGAATAAACTGACCAGTTGGTTCTTTCCCCCTAGTATGCATACATCTACACACTAGAAAAATAAGACATGCTGAAGAGGGAAGAAACTAACTAGTTGGTTCTTTTCCCCCTAGTATGAATACATCTACATACCAGAAAAATAATACATGCAGAAGGGGAAAGAAACTGACTACAAATAGTTGTTTCTTTCCCCCAAGTGACTAGTGTGCATGCATCTACATACCAGAAAAATAATACATGCAGAAGGGGAAAGAAACTGACGAGTTGGTTCTTTCCGCCGTAGTATGCATACATCAACATAACCAGAAACATAATACATGCTAAAGGGGAATGAAACTGACCAGTTGGTTCTTCTCTCCCTAGTGTGCATGTATCTTTATGTCTGAATAGTACATGGTGAAGGGGGAAGAAACTGACTAGTTGGTCCTTTTCCTCCTAGTGTGAATGTATATATCTACATGTCTGAATAATAGACGGTGAAGGGAAAAGAAATCGACTAGTTGGTCCCCACCTACAGCATGTATGTATGTATGTTTGTATGTATACATCTATGTATGTATGTATCAGAAACTGACCAATTGGTTTTTCCCCCACACTCCCAGTGTGCATATGCATGTCTGAATATAACATAGTGAAGCTGGGAAGAAACTGAATAGGTGGTTCTTTCATCCCCTAGTGTGCATGAATTTGCATGTTTGAATAATACACAGTGAAGGGGGAAGAAAAAGACAAAATGATTCTTCCCCCCTGTAGTGTGCATGTGTCTTCAAGTCTGAATAATACATGGTGAAGATGGAAGAAAATGTCTAGTTGGTTCTAAATCTTACCACCCTGTACGTATGTATGTATCTGCATGTCTGAATAATACACATTGAAGGGGGAAGAAACAGAGAAGTTGGTTCTCACCCCTCTCCCCCAAGTACCCAGTATATATGTATATGCATGTCTGAATAATACAGAAAGGAGGAGGCAACTGTCTAGTTGGTTTTAATTCTTTCCACCCTGGTTTGTAAGTACTAGTATATGAATATCTGAACAATACACAGTAAATTGGATGAACCTGACTAGTTGGTCCTCTTCCCTAGGGTATGCATGAATCTGCATACCTGAATAATACACTGCGGAGGGGGAAGAAACTGACTATTTGGTTCTTTAGCCCTAGTGTGCATGTACAATGTATCTACATGTCTGAATGAAGGGGGGAAGAAACTGACTGGTTTGGTCTTTCCCCCTTATCATGTATGTGTCTACATATGTGAATAATAGGCGGCGAAGGGGAAAGAAACTGACTGGTTGGTTCTTTACCCCCAAGTATGTATGAGTGAATAATAGGCGGTGAAGGGGGAAGAAACTGACTGGTTGGTTCTTTCCCCTCAGTATGTATGTGTCTGCATGTGTGAATAATAGGCGGTGAAAGGGAAAGAAACTGACTGGTCGGTTCTTTACCTCCAAGTATGTATGAGTGAATAATAGGCGGAGAAGGGGGGAAGAAACTGACTGGTTGGTTCTTTCCCCCCTCCCCCCTAGTGCGTATGTACCTACATGTGTGCGTAATGTGAAGGGGGAAGAAACTGACTGGTTGGTTCTTTCCCCTAGTGTATATGTATCTACATGTGTAAATAATAGGTGGTGAAGGGGAAAAACACTGACTGGTCGGTTCTTTCCCCCGTAGTATGTACAAGTGTATGTGTCTACATGTGTGAATGATAGGCCGTGAAGGGGGAAAAACTGATTGGTTGCTTCTTTCACCCTAGTGTGTATTTATCTACATGTGTGAATAATAGGCGTTGAAGGTGGGGGGGGGGGGGGGAATGACTGGTTGGTTCTTTCCCCATAAAATGTATGTGTTTACATGTATGAATAATAGGAGGTGAATGGGGAAGAAACTGACTGGTTGGTTCTTTCCCACCTAGTATGTACAAGTGTATGTGTTTACATGTGTAAATGATAGGTGGTGAAGGGGGAAGAAACTGATTGGTTGGTTCTTTCCCCTTAGTGTGTATATATCTACATGTGTGAGTAATAAGCGGTGAAGGGGGAAGAAGCTGACTGGTTGGTTCTTTCCCCCTAGAATGTATGTATGTACATATGTAAATAATAGGCGGTGAAAGGGAAGAAACTGACTGGTTTGTTCTCCCCCCCCCCCCCGCCTGTATGTATGTGTCTACATGTGTGAATAATAGGCGGAGAAGGGGGAAGAAACTGACTGGTTGGTTCTTTAACCCCGAGTGTGTATGTATCTACATGTGTAAATAATAGGCGGTTAAGGGGGAAGAAACTGACTGGTTTGTTCTCCCCCCCCCCCCCAGTATGTATGTGTCTTCATGTGTGAATAATAGGCGGAGAAGGGGGAAAAACTGACTGGTTGGTTCTTTAACCCCTAGTGTGTATGTATCCCCCTAGAATGTATAAGTGTGCATCTGTGAATAAAAGGCAGTGAAGGGGGAAGAAACTGACAGGTTGGTTCTATCCCCCTACTGTGTATGTATCAACATGTGTGAGTAATAGGAGGTGAAGGGGGAAGAAGCTGACTGGTTGGTTCTTTCTCCCTAGAATGTATGTATCTACATGTGTGAATAATAGGCGGTGAAAGGGAAGAAACTGACTGGTTTGTTCCCCCCCCCCCCCAGTATGTATGTGTCTACATGTGTGAATAATAGGCGGAGAAGGGGGAAGAAACTGACTGGTTGGTTCTTTAACCCCTAGTGTGTATGTATCTACATGTGTAAATAGGCGGTAAAGGGGGAAGAAACTGACTGGTTGGTTCTTCCCTCCCCCTCCCCCCCCACCCCTAGAATGTTTAAGTGTATGTGTCTACATGTGTGAATAATAGGCGGTGATATGGAAGAAACTGATTGGTTGATTCTTTCCCCTTAGTGTGTATGTATCAACATGTGTGAGTGATATTCAGTGAAAGGGGAAGAAAATGACTGGTTGCTTCTTTACCCCTAGTGTGTATGTATCTACTTGTGTGGTTAATAGGCGTTGAAGGGGGAAGAAAATGACTGGATGATTCTTTCCCTCCTAGTATGTATGTGTCTACATGTGTGAATAATAGGCGGTGAAGGGGGAAGAAACTGACTGGTTGGTTCTTTCCCCCCTAGTATGTATGTGTCTGCATATGTGAATTATAGGCGGTGAAGGCGGAAGAAACTGACTGGTTGGTTCTTTCTCCCTAGTGTATGTATCTACATGTGTGAGATATAGGCGTTGAATGGGGAAGAAACTGACTGGTTGGTTCTTTACCTCTAGAATGTATGTATCTACATGTGTGAATAATAGGCAGTGAAGGGAGAAGAAACTGACTGGTTGGTTCTTCACCCCCCCCCACCCCCCTCCCCCAGTACTTATTTGTCTACATTAGTGAATAATAGGCAGTGAAGGAGGAAGAAACTGACTGGTTGGTTCTTTCCCCCTATTATGTATGAATAACAGGCAATGAAGGGGGAAGAAACTGACTAATTGGTTTCTTTCCCCCTACTATGCACAAACCTGAATGATTTGTTGGTTCTTTCTCCACTAATATTTTTAGTTCTTACATGTTGCCCTTAATTAAGCATTTTTGTTGATCAGTCTGTCTGATGAGATCCATGCCATGAATTCCCAGTCCAATACTACCACATTATATTTCCCGCAGTAGCGTACTATGACAAGTCTATATCTCATGTAGTTCTCGTAAGGCTATCAGTGTGTAACATTCTCGCATTCGCATTAACCGTTAATAAGTAGGCTATAGTATTTATTTTCAACCATCGGTATTCAAGAAGTTACTTGTAGGTTAAAGACCCACCACGACTTAGTGACCTATTTGTTCCACCCACATGAACTTGGTGCAAATAATTCTGATAATACTGGTATAATGCAGCTATTCTACAAGATGACAGGAAGGGAATTTAGGTCCTGTTTTCACAACTTCATCTGCAAATTTATTCAGTCATTCTCTTCTCAGTATAGTTTTACAATCACAGAATAATAACTATCTTACACAGTAGAAAGTGTGGTCTAAACTCACCTTAATACATGAAGTACCGTGCATACTACTACATTATTTTAATAATATATTTAGACATTAAACACATTGTCTTATATGTCACTGTCAATTTGTAACTAGATACTTGTTCTTTCTCATTTTCTCAGTGCAAAAAAATGTATATTAACCATGATGGAAATACAGTTATTTTGTGATGCGTCTTAAAGTAAACTTGACAAACAGCTACTACTGACCTTGACATTTTAGAGGGAAAAAGTACAAGTACATATACACGCCTGGTAAACAACAGAGCTACCTCTTTCAGAGGTATACGATAAATCGCTCTGTCGCAACTTCCGAGCTAGTACATGTCGCGATAAAAGAACGTCAGCAAAGGTGATGGTCATCATATTTTTTGTATTTTTACAAGCATTGTATTGAATACCAATAATCGGGGAATGGTAAGTGATGTAGATTTGATTTAACTTTATAGAGAACTTAAAGTTCGTTAATTTGTTCTTGATTTGTGGTCGTGGCGATGTTTACCAGCAAACTGATTTAGCTGTGAACTGGACTGTTTCTTCATGAAAGCACTTCCATTGTCACATATTAGCATTTAACTGATATCAAAAAGAAAACCGAGTAGATTGAGATAGCTGTAAGGTATACAATGTATTTGAAAAAAAAATTACTAAAAATATTTTGCGAGTAGAAATATTACTTTTTATTGCTAGAGACAGTTCTGTCGTGAAGGAGATAGTCATGTCGCCAAGGAAATAGCTCTGTGTTACATTTACAGTTTTGAAGTGTTGATCGTAACAGGATAGTAGTTATGTCCAGTTACGAGATACAAATCAATTATCACATTTTTAACATATGTATAATACATCTTGCTTTATATTTTCTTATATTTATTTTGCTTGTATTGGGTTTAGTGCCGTTTTAACCAGTACTTCTTGATTCAGCACCAGTACTAGCTTGTTCCCCGCAAGTAACAGTCAACTTCTCCATATGAATCATTCCTCATAGACAGAAGACAAATGGTTTCAGTCACACTGTCAAATATTCAGTGAAAACATACGCCTAAACTGGGGATCAAACTCAAAGCCCGCGATCAGATCTTCACTCAGTATTGAGCTAAGCGGGCTATATTTTCTTAGAATGTACATGTGCAACTTTTTGTCTAAAATGAATAAATTCAGTTCGAGAAAATGTACTATGTGATGTTAGCTTTCGAAAAGCAACAGATGCGTGTGCATGGTTATCCGTATTTTTTAAGACGCCAACTTTAGTGGCAATGGCTCTGAAACATGTTTACATTATGTATTACACTTGTAAAATCAAATCTGAATATAATGATATCGTAATTACTTTTGTGGACACAGCCACTTTGTCTGTACGTAAATACTTTGTACAAATAACAGAGACGCTGTGACTTCATCATTGTACGAGCACGTTCAAATGCACTTGTGAATCTAAAATCTTAAGTTTTAAACAGTCATACTGATTTATCGGCTAAATAAAATTTATATGACAACTTTTCGTAGAAGCTTATTATGATGTATTTAGTGTGTTAACAATGTACACATTAAAATAGGAACCTCAATTACACACACAATAACTGACAAAATGACTAATAATTGGAAATCTAATATTGCTATTTTCATTTCAACCTATCTTTTTTTGTTCGAACCAATCAGACGAGTTATTAACAAGCGTTTGGCTGAAAGGGACTGGACTCCAGATTTAGGGTAAAATTATCTTTCTTTAAAATTGAAATTTCGTCATATTATGATGGAAGAACACAAGCATCATACAATGCGAAATCAAGAAGAAAAAAAATAAAAAAAGAACATGCCCAAGCCGGTAATCGAACCAGGGCCGCTGCGGCAACAAAATCTTTCCCGCGATAAAATAGTAGTTCAAAATGGTTAAAATAAAGGCAGTTCACCTCCGTTACACCGTTACAAACGCTTTTCAATTTTGAAAGCCAAAAAAAAAAAAAAAAAAAAATGAAAAAACATTTTATTCCTACGTCTCTCCATAGAACTATAAACCCGTGATAATCCTATATTCGAAAGCTGGAATCTCAGGTTAAATATATATTTTGTTTTTAAATTTCTACTTTCATTTTCAGAAAGTTGAAAGCAAGGCTCTGATTAGCTAGCGGAACTATTGTCCGAGCGTGACCCTCAAACTTATAAAACATCTTTATCAAAATACTAGGCAAATTAATACATATATGTATGTTCAATGGAACAGTGCCTGTATATTATTTTAAAAAGAAAACTGTCGAACGTAAATATTGTAAACTTCTCAATACAGCATAAAAAATTATGAACACAGAGCTATCTTATAAAAAAAGAGCTAACTCTTTGGCGACATGACTATCTCCTTCACGACAGAGCTGTCTCTCACATTAAAAAGTGAATATTTCCTCTCACAAACCATTTTCAGTACAAATTTTATTTTCAAACACATTGTACACTTTACAGCTATCTCACACTTACTCGATTTGCTTCTTGATATCAGTTAAAATGCAAATATGTGAGAAAGAAAGTGCTTTCATGACGGAACGGCCCAGTTTACCTTTAAATCAGCTTGCTTGTAAACATCGCCACGACCACAAATTAAAAATAAATAAGCGAACTTTAAGTTCTCTGTAAAGTTAAGTCAAATCTACATCGCCTAACATTCCCCGATTTTTTATTTTCGATACAATTCGTGTAAAAATACAAAAATATGATGACACTCACCTTTGTTGACGTTCTTTTATCGCGACATGTACTAGCTCGGAAGTTGCGACAGAGAGATTTACCGTATATCTCTGAAAGAGGTAGCTCTGTTGTTTACCAGGCGTGATATAACTCTCAAAATATACAAAGTACTTAAAATTGAACCTCAAACAGGAGCTGTCACTATTAGTGACAAATGCACCCGAAGTGTGCCCAAGAATGCTAAAATATGCCAGAATAGTTAAGGCATGAATCATTTGTGACCAGATAAAAAACCTTGACCTTAGAGCTAGGCATCTGGGTCTTGCGCATGACACACCAACTCACTATAGGGAACATTTGTGACAAGTAATTTTAACATCCCTTGATGAATGGCAGAGTTATTGATCGGACAACAAACATACAATGTTAACCTTTGACTTCTAAGTTTGACCTTGACCTTGAAGCTAGGGGTCTTGGTATTGCGTCTGACAAGTCAACTCAAAATAGGGAACGTTTATGCCAAGTAATTTTAAAATCTCTTCATCGATGGTAGAGTTATGGAACGGACAACAAACATACCATGTTAACCTTTAACCTCTAAATGTGACCTTGACTTTAGAGTTAGGGGTCTGGTTGTTGTACATGACACGTTTTCTCGTTTTGGGTAATATCTATGCTAAGTAATTTTGAAATCCCTTGATGAATGGCAGTGTTACGAACCGGACATGAAACAGACCCTATTAACCTTAGAAGTGACTTCTAAGTGTGACCTTGATCTCGGGGCTAAGGGTCTGGATCTTGCGCGTGACACATTGTCTCATTATGGTACAGATTTATGCCAAATTGCTTTAAAATCCCTTCATGAATGACAGAGTTATATACCGGACACGAAAAAGATCCTATTAACCTTTGACTTCTAAGTATGACCTTGATCTTGGAGCTAGGAATCTGGGCCTTGCTGATGACACATTGTCTGATTATGGATAACATTTATGCCAAGATATTTCAAAATCCTTTCATAGATGGCAGAGTTATGGACCGGACACTAAAACAGACACTGTTAACATTTGACATCTGAGTGTGACCTTGACCTTGGAGCTAGGGGTCTGGGTCTTGCGCATGAAACGTCGTCTTATTAAGGTAAATATTTATGCAAAGCTATTTCAAAACCCCTTCATGGATGGCAGAGTTACAGCCCGGACAAAAATTTGCAAAGTTACGGTCGGACGGACGGACAGTGCAATTTTATTATGGCCGCCTTCGGGGGCATAAAAATCAAAGAATTAACTGTAGCGTAAATAAAAAGTTATTTGCTGAAACATCGTTTAAAGAGAGTTATTAATAAATAAATAAAAACCTAAAATTATCAATTTTTTGTTAAAATTCACAAAATAGATATATGCTTAATAGCTTAATAATAACATAATATATTAAGCCGCATTAGCTCTAGTGGGTTTAATTCGTGCACTTGTCAGTAGTGTACATGTATTTACAACTATGCTTTGCACCGAATGTCACGGATCAGAGGGGTAGGTAGACTGGCTGTACTCATCACTATAACCCGGCGCTGAGTTAACAAAAATCTAAAGTGGTAGTATATTCATGGCATGGATGGATGGCATAGTTATGTTCTGGACTTAAAACACACCCTGTTAACATTTGACATCTAAGTGTGACCTTGACCTTGAAGCTAGGGGTCTGGGTCTTGCTCATGACACATCGACTCATTATGGTGAATATTTATGCCAAGTTATTTTGAAATCCCTTTATGGATAGCAGAGTTACAAGAACTAACACATACGCACGCATGGATGTTCGGACGGACAGTGCTATTTTATTTAATATGCCCAGCTTCGGGGGGCATAAAAATAATCATAAGAGAGAAAAAACCAGCTGGTTGGATTTTTCTCCCCTTTTGTGTACAAAAATGAAGGGGGGAAAAACCAACCAGGGGGGAAAAACCAACCGGTTGATTTTTCCCCGGGGAAAAAATTGACTGAGGAAAAACTGGGCTGTTACACCCGTATTCGTTTAGTAAAGAGACGCTTCTGATGTTGCTCGAGCCTTCAATCTCAACATTGCGGGAAATGTCCTTAATCCATTTGGCAATTGCAGCTCTGACAGCATATACATTAAGAAGCCATACATAAATGTCTACATAATGCTCTTTAGCTTATAATTGAACGATAGATTTTTTTATGATGAAAATTCTACTATAAAGTTATTTGTGCTTGTTTATTTTTTTAGTTTTAGTTTTACGACATAAAGATAGTCTCTTGTTTGCGTTATTTTCAAATAAATGCATCTTTTTCTGTTAATCATCATTTGTGAAACTTCATGTTAACAATTAAATAAGTCTTCCTTTCTAGAACAACGTCCGATAGGTTGTTGTTATCATACTTATATCTGTCTTAGTTTTGTCAATTTGAATTAAATTGTTCCAGATTGTGGGAACTTATCAAATCCTTCAAACGGAAAAGTAGATTTATCAAACGGCACAACCTACCAGTCAGCAGCTAAGTATAAATGTAACACCGGTTACACATTATATGGTGATAGCGATACAACATGCACAGCTACGGGAACCTGGAGTGGACATTTCTTAAACTGCACAATAAATGGTATGTTATACGAATTGACAAACAACAATAAAAGAGTGTTGACCATATTTTAACTGATGTGACTGATTATAGCACAACGTTGGCTAATGAGACAACTTCTTACATTGAACTTCATTACTTCTTGGTACCAAAATTTTATGTTAGGCACCAGGCTGGAGGGCAAACTATTATTTAACTACATGTAGCTTGAGATTCACGGACCGGTCTTTATTAAGTAAAATTTAAAGTCCAGCCTCTGAGAGGGCTCGAGTCTTCGACCTCACTATTGCGGGACTGATACTTAATCCATTTGGCCATCGTCTGCATATGTATGACTGACAGACCAAACCGGACAAATTAATAACTAACTTATATAAGGAAACACCTTGGAGTATGGATATCTTATTAAGGTATTTATGCACGTTTGAAAAAGAACGGAAGTAAAGGCGTAACGTCAATTTTTCGGATAACGTAGAATAAAACCCAGACCCGGCATAGGGAAACGAAACTCATCGGATGAATGTAGGGATAACGCATGTTTTTTCGTGTTATAACATCTGCAGAATCCCGAGGGATTGGTTGGTACCGGAGCCCGTAAGGGCGAGGGTACTGACGATTCTCAAGCGATTCTGCAGATGTTTTAACACGAAAAGAACATACACTAACGCTATTCTAGCATAAAACGCGTAAAAACCAGGTAAATGAATATATTGTCCCTCAACATCATTAAATTTCCATGAAATGCGCGGTAAAGTGTACGTTGTATTTTCACGTTGACCTCATTTCATTTGAGTTATCCGTTTTGAGGCCGTAATGCGTTTACGCTTTGCCACGGAACGCGCATATATAAGGTGTATAACAGCGCGTGAGTGCGAAAATCTCCCTGTTAACACATGTTTTCTCTCCTGTTAAAACACCCCCAAAAAGTGACAATAACAGCAATTTTATGAACAGAACAGAACAGAACAGAACAGATATTTTATTAACGTATACAATACATGTATCTTGTTAATACAACGTGAAATTATACATATAATACAATACACGTGATAAGCAAAATGACTTAAGTATTTGCAGAGAATGAATCTGATTTTAACCATCAGTATGTTACAGGAATATTACAACGATATCACAATAGAAACAATATCAATCTTGTTGTACTAGTATACAAAAATTAATACTAATAAATACTATGCATTTACGTATTCAAGAAGTATAGGTGGTTTAATACTTGGTGATCAACTGAATGGCAGTATATGTTATATAATAATTAATGTCAACACAAACAAACTCACAAGCATTTCCAAGACACGAGCTTAAATTCCTTGCAATAATTCATTTCTCTTGTTATTAGCTAATGTTATATACTTACACAAATTAACTAGAACAGATTTATTACTTAATTGTAGCAATTCTAAGAATTTATACATATTTGTATGAATATAGAAATAACGTTTGATGAATTTGTTACGTAATTCTTTATAAACTCTGCATTTAAGAACAAAATGAAATTCATCTTCAATCTCATTAAGATCACATAACTAACACATTCGTTCGTGTCTTTCTAACCTGTCTCTGCCGTACCTGGCAGACTCTATACGTAACTTATGTGCAGATATACGGAGTTTCGTTAAACAACTTCGTGACGTTTTACATAATAATATATGCTAGAATAAATGTCAACCCACGATAATAAAAATATTGACATGTTAAATAATTCCAATTAATGGCTTAATATTAGCTTTAAATGTGCGGATCTCTATAATTATGAGCAAATTTCTCAAATACATGTACAAGCACACGGACCTTTGCATTTTATTTCACCATATTATAGACGATATGAACATTTACAACTTTATGATAAGTTTCTGTAAAATCTACGGTGTAGAAAAAAGCCTGCGAAAATATAATTTATTTGTGATTTTCCCATAGACTCTCACTGTGAAAATCTGTAAGGTCCACAAATAAGACTTGCAAAAACCAAGCAGACGACCTTATATTTTCTATTTGCCGAAATGGGCAAAAGATCCCTTTTAACATCCCCCATCACACAGAAAGCGGCTTATGTTATAAGTTGAAGTTTTATGTCATTCGGTCCGCAAATTCCATACAGGCCAGGTAGAGATTAGATTTTCCCAGACTGAGCTGAGGCAGGCGTTGCAGTTACAATAAAATATCGGGAACACGTAAAGTATTACAAAGTGATACAAAACAAATTCTTGTTGTAGAGGTTTGAGAAGCAACACATATTAATTAGTCCGAAACAAAGCATACAGTTGGAAACAATTTATTCTATACATACAGTCATGTGTCCCGTAATCATACTCTAAGTAGGTTGAGGAAAATATAGTATTATATTTATTTTGTAATGTCCGGAACGATCTGTTAAAAATATTAGTTCTGAAACAATATTTTTGCTGAGCCATTTGATGTAAAACATGCATTTAGTTTTTAATGAGCCATTAGTTTAAGGTTATTTAAGAAATAATAAGATCCCAAACGTGGTTTATCGCAGAATAATCCGAGTTTTGAGTTCTTATGCGTAAGAATATATCACGAAGACCGTAGGCCTGAGTGATATATTGTTTCGCATAAGAACGGAAAACTCGGGTTATTCTATGATAAATCACACTTGGGAACTTACTATTTCGATTCTAACACGACAGTATAAAAAGTGTTAGAAAAAATGGTAACTACTTTTTACGACCGTGCTACGCACCTGGATCGGATGACGTCATTGCACGCGAGTGGTTTATTGCAGAATAACCTGAGATAGATTTTGCTCTACATGTATAGGTTATTTGCTAGTCTTTTTAGAATATAATTTTTAAACAAAATTTGTTTTATATATTTATATTTGAACAATCATTTGTTTTTTTATTCATTTAGTTTATATCAGATATTTGTCTGATCACAACAATGATTTGAGTTCAACAAAATAGTTAACAAAATTGGTTTCATATAATTCCTATTCTATCATTTAAGTTTGGTGATTCTAAAGTCTGTCCCACCAATCTGGTTAACATCATTTTTTTAAATTATGATATGCCTTATGATGCCCTAAAATATGTTTTTATATAGTAATGATGAATATCTCTAGGCACTTGTTTCATTTTTCTAAATAAAATAAAATGAAATAAAATAAAAAAATTCAAGTTAATATGTTCATTTTTGTATTTTTCCCATAGACATTAATGCTAAATGATGTCGCCTCACTTCTTGTATATAAACAATATGGCGGCGCCCTGTGATGATTTTTTTGAGGGGACAACTAAAAATTATCGATGTTTAGAAGTATTAAAAAATAGAAACTCGGGCTGAGTCCACAGTAGTAGATAGACACCCTGTAAATTTGGAAAAAGTTTCATTGTTGTTTTATCAATTCGAAAAATGTTAATAAATGATCAGGAAAACAAGAATACGCACAAGATTCCCGCGGATAAAAAATTGACATAGCGGACAAAACCCCATTTGTATTTTTCCTGAATTTTCAGATGATCGAATTAAAATAAATTAAAAACCGGATGTCGGTTGCCTTAGATTGTTTATGTGAAATTTATCTTGATAATGTTGTTATTTTAAAAAAATTATGTAACAATCTTAAATAAGTACAAAATATAAAAATCGCAGACCGACGACGAAAATCTCGTTTGTTAACTGTCGTAAATTTTCAGGATATATGAAGAAAACCTTTTTCGTGAAAACTAAAGGTTTCAAATGTGTTAAGTTGAAATAACATTATCGGTTATACTTTGTTTCAAGTGTATACAATTATCGCACATATATATACGTGATATCGTTAAATTACTTTTGATGAATAAGTATTTTTAACTTGTTTTACTAAATCGATGAGGAAAAATCTGCTTTTACTCAAATATATAAGCAAAGCTGATATGCTTATTGATAAATTTGTGAGGTTTGGTTGTTCTTGCTCAAAATCTTTTCTGAATTATAAGCATTTTCATTTTTTATCAAATCAAGAGGAAAACACTTGTTTTTACTAGAACAAGGGGGATAACAGTTAATGTGAACGAAGGTCATGCACTAATTGATAATTATGTAATGTTTGGATATTCTAGTTATAACAAGCGCTCGTAGAACACGAAATGACCCATTAATGCATTCAGTAACTGCACAAGGAACAACAATCATTTGGACAATGTGCACTAGGCATTTGACAAACTGACCTCAAATCAATAATTGTGAGTCATTTACCAGTCATAAGTGACCTCCGTATTAAATGTGATCTTAGACCAAACATTCTCTAGTTATCTTGCAACAAAGTTCTATTGTTCCGGGTCACTGTGTCCTTCATCTTTGGCCTACTGATTGCAAAATCAGTAGGAGTCATCTGCCTATCATCCAGAAACTTATTGGTCGCAAACCGACCGACAACCATCGACAAACAATAATATTTACAATACACCCCTCCTCCTTCGGAGGTAGGGTGGGAGAGCAATTGATTTTAAAACTAGAAGATGTTTTAGCAGAAAAGCCCTTGTCTCCACCAATGCATAGTCGTAACAGGCAAGAAGTCAATAGAGAATAGGAGCGGAAGTCAAAGAGGCACTAATGGTTGACCGCAATAGGAATAATTTACACTGCATGTCCAATCATTCTATGAAGTTTCAACATTCTGGGCCAAGTGGTTCTCAAGTTAGTGATCAGAAACGGTTTCCTATGTTCAGACCCCTGTGACCTTGACAAGGGATTTAAAAAAAATAAATTCAAATGACATCTCATCTTGGTAAAACAGGCTATGAATATTATATTACACATGAATTACATAGATTAAAGAAATTTCTGAACAGTTCCTAAACTAAAATCAACGATAAAAGAAAATTCACAATGAAATTAAAATGTTTAAATTCAATTTTCAAAACAATTAAAACAACTACTAGTGCATCCATTATCAGCATACATTATGACCTTCAAGTTGCATTCAGTCATGTTTTCAGCTGTAGATTAAGGTAGCTATTAATATGCCTCATAATTAACATGCGTGTTTTTGTTAAAAATGCAAATATTGAAAATTGAAAAATCTCCAAATAAGTTTGAATTATCTCAAATGATTTCATTGCAGTCTTCCGAAGCCCGCTATAGTATAATTTACCGGGAAAAAATCGTACGCTGATACGTGAATATTTGGGGACAAAACACCGCAAATCTGCTAGTGATTAAAAGGCGAAGTTGTTTAACATAATGTTTCTTTCGTATTATTTATACCATTTAATGATATATCAGTAACAAAAACCAGCTAGAATGTAAACAATAATCAAATTGAATTGCATAAGTTCGTATTTTCGGGAAACGGGTGCGAATTTTTCGCCCCTCCGCTACAGCCGCAAATATTTTCCTATGTCGTTCAAATAAAAAATGTTTTCGTGAATATTATGAAAGATTCGTATCTTTCTCTATGTAAAATAAATAAAATAATACATCTATTATTGAATTAATGCAATATATGTTTCCATAAACCCATTTCTATGCTACAAACTTGCCGGATTACACGGAATATTTCTAAATCTCAGAAGCTTTTCTCAAAGTAAAACAGACTTGAATTACGTAAAATGTATGGAGGATATGGAACTACTTTTGTTCCGTTTCAAATAAAACATAAATTTGTTGTATGGTAAATCTGCGGGTATGCTTCGCTGCCCACAAAAAAAAACATACTTTCATGTTGATTCTTAAAAATTCAAAAAATTTGTCCCGACTTCGATAAAAAGACTTCAGTAATGGGTGCAAAATATTGTATACAATGCTACTCGTTCGATATTCTACGCTGAACTTTTCTTCGAACTGAGTGGCATGGTTTATTTTTGTCGCATCAAATGAGAAATCAGTTTAAAGTATGAAGATAGTCGGTAGAATTTTTGAGTTAATGAAATTATAGCGTGAAAGATTTCTGGCCTGATTCTTTGTTAGGGCGTTTCGGGTCTCGGATTCATAACATAATACAACAAACATTTCTGAGCCGAGTTATTAGCTAGGAAAGTGTTCACAAAAGGATACAGGCTAAATACTAGCTAACTTAGTGTAATGGTATGATCAAGTAGCATAGAAACTTACAGCGAAGACTGGACTTAAAATAATAATTTCTTTGGTTAATGACACAAGCCATAAAACTCACTTTGACTGAATCACAGAACACAAGAGCATGTTTTGCAGGTTGTAAACTGATGCAATTGTACTTTTCAGAAAAATGAAATCCATCATATTTCATGATGTCAGAAATGTCTTGAAATATCCGCTTTCATCCATTTTCCTGTTACATTCTTTATCTTGCATGTAGATTTATTGATCCTAGATTAAACTGCTGAAACATATTTGTAAAATCTCTTGTTAAATACGGTAATTTATTTTCTTAACACGAATTCAACATCATTCAAATTACAGTCTCTAATACAAAGTAGTCGTTCTTCAACTAAGCTATTTTAAAGCAATAAAACACTAATTTTACTCTATAGCTGAAGCTATAATCATGCAACTTGATTCAACTGCACCAGTAATGATTCTACAAAGTCATGAAACATAGATATACTATAATACTTGTAGTATGGGTAAATAGTTCATAACTTACGGTAAGGTCCTAATTTTTGAAAGAACAATAGACTGTCATATTTATGAACATGTAATTTAAAAGTTTTCTAAACATAAATGTTCTCTGATATTGACTTTGGTCAATTCCAAACAATGTATTGGCATCATTTACGAAATAATGATACATGCAGAAATGTCATTGGAAAGACTGATAGAAATTTTCTTCAGACATTTATCCAGCAATTTATTTGACGACTGTAACACTTCACAAAATAATTTCTAGTAAGAGGTCATCAGGTTAAAGGATGTTATTACAAACACTTTAAACTGCTTATCGTTTGCGATTAAAATGTGAGGACGATTAATTATAGAAGCATCTTATTGCCGGGGAATGTCTGGAACCGACTTTCAATCAGAATATTTTATCCGAAAATTGTATAACCCTTATTGATTTTGGTGCAAGTATGTGACGGTAAAAGTCCAGTATGTTGTATCAGTTTGATATATGAAGGTAAGCTTGGTATCAAAACAACAGTAGTGGTCACTCTTGATATTTATGCCAGTAGCTCAGTCTGTGGTCAGTCAAATATTTACTTTTAGTCAGATAATTTTATGTTATTGGAGTTCATATATAATTACGTTGTGAGGTATTTTGTGCTAGATGTTGTTCGTCTAATTCAGCAGCTTCCTTAGCAGAGGAGCAATCAATAGTTCTTGTTCCAAGTAACGTAATCACTTTTCGTGAATATTTCGATTATTAGTTCCTTATCATTTCCATCTGATTTTTTTCCGGTTCTATTTTAGATTGCAGAATACCAAAACAACTTTCAAACGTAGACATAGATGTAGCCAATGGTACAACATACGGATCTTTTGCTAGTATTAAATGCAGTCCAGGGTATACGTTACATGGTGATAGTATCACAGAATGTTTGTCAAATGGCAGCTGGAGTGCGTTCAGTACCAGCTGCACTCTGAATGGTATGATAAAAAGACTAATAACAAATCAGATTTCTAGCTATGTGTTACTTTTATGATTGCTTATGTTTTTTTTGTTGTTAGTTTGTTTGTTTAACGACACACCGACACAATTTATGGTTCCAGAGGCCTTCCTTTAGATATTTTTAACAGTTTATAAGTGCCGTGTGGCGGCTGTAGAAAAATTGTTTTACAAATGTTTGATTTTTTAAATTTTTGTATTTTTTTTTTTTACTTTTTGTTCTCAAGACAATTACTATGCAACAATTAAATAGAATTTTAAGAAACTTGATTTACTGACGATAGGTAATGAGACCAACTGTGCAGGCCTTGAAACTTAAATTCAAGCTTGAATAATTACTGAGTTATATTCTTCGTTTTAAACTCGATTTTCAAAACATTGTTTTATTAAGCATGGTACCTTAACAGATGACGATCAGAGGAACTGCAGTGTACAAGACGCATAACGCTCACTTGAATATTTCAGTTAATCCCCCTTTTGCACTTGAATTTTGCAAAACCTCGTTAATATGATAGGAGTCAAGCTAGAAATTAAATAGAAACTGATATACAAATGAATGCTTAAATCTATCAACTGTTACTAATCTGCAATTGATTACATCCTGTTTCATAAAATCTTTTGAGAACAAAAGTTATATCGATACAATAGCATTACATCGATTGAAGAAATGGTCTGACCTGAATTCGAACCCATGGTAACAAACATATATCACTGCGCTTCCGAGCCATTGGTTAACTACAAATGTTATTTTAGTTTATGTCGATATTCTCAGGATACAAATACCCCGTAATATTACGAAACCGTCCGCAAATATTGGTGAAGGAGTATCCGGCAATGCATTGTTGTTTCAACAATAGACGTAAATGAATTTTACAGGTGTGAACTTTACATCTGTAAAAGCCCCTGTTGAATATATACTCAACTGATAAATAGTTTATATTACTTTTATCTTTTTTCATCAAAACATTGTAGACACAAATTAACAAAAAAGTGTTTGTTTCCGGTATCCCGACCTTCCCTAAATTCTTGGCACGACCCTAAATGTTCTATGGCCTTGGCGAAGTTTTTTTTTCAAGTTGCAAAACTGCACTTTTTATGCTTTAAACATGTTTTTTTTTACGTTAGTATTCAACTAACTGATGCTCTTAAGGCATACCCCACTTAATTGTTTATATTTTCTACACAAAATTCTAACATGGCTCGATTTGATTACCAGTTAAACAAAGAAGGAGATCAAGCTCTGTATATTCTGCGATAAACAACGATTGACGCGCGGACCGGTAAGAAAGCCTTCTGACGTCAAATATGATGTCAAATTTCCGCATGACGCCCGGTTCATTCCTCCTCGATTAAATGAAGTCCAGAATAATAATCAAAATATTTCTATGAGCATGTCAGAATGAAAACAATCAAGGCCTTCTTGTGGTTTATCGTCTAATATGCCACGGTTCATCATTCAGATGCTTCGGTATTTAACCACTCGAGCTAACGCCCCCGTGGTTCAATGCCTACGCATCTGAATGATGAACCGTGGTAAATTACAAGATAAACCACTGAAAGGCCTTGATTATTTGTTAAATACTTTCTGAAAAGTCCAATATAATCACCAAAAATACCGAACTATCTACCTTAATTTGTTTAGCATGTTACTGGAAACAAACAATCGTTTTAAGCCTAATACACGATAAAACATGAACATAACATCTTATCTCTTTATTAACAGTGTGTCCTAATGTAACAGCTCCAGCAAACGGGTACGTTAATACTAGTAAGAATTCTGTAGCTGTATATTCTTGTATCAGAGGATTCGAAATAATTGGATCAAATACACTTGTGTGCAATCTTAATGGTAGCTGGAACAATCTACCTCCGACATGCAAAATTAAAGGTAAGGACGTTGTTTACAATAAAGAGTATTATTAACACAGTTTATTTTGTAGCAAAATTGAGTTGTGACAGTGATACTGAGTAATTTATTTACATCTTGTAGAATTTATGTCGGCTTTAAGTTAAAGTATTCGACAACGATAATGATTGTATTGTTATATGACCTGAAAACGACTTTAAAAAGAATAAACTTACAGGTAAGAATGTTCAATATCATAATCGTAAATTATTTTTAACAGTCAGTAATGTGTTAAGAGAGTAGAATTCTAAATATCATAATTCTCAAAATATAAGAAAATCAGCAAATAGCTTTCTATAATTCCGAGTGCTTTCAAGTCTGTCTGGTTTCCGAAAAGAAAATACCCTAAGTAATATCTTGTCACAAATAGTTATTAAATTTTCTCGCCAGTTTGGTAAAAAAATAACAGCTACATTTGCATTACAAACTTTATTACGGTATTGTACTCAGCCATTGTCGTTCTAGACTGTGGGCAGATATATGATCCATTAAATGGTGAAGTGTATTTAAATGGTAATGCAACTACATACAATGCCACAGCAACATTTATGTGTAATAATGGATACCAACTAAATGGTGAATCATTATCAAGATGTAACGCTTCTGGCAAGTGGAGCGAAATTCCTGTTTGCAAAATTAAAGGTAGGTAAAGATGTGAAAGAGAGTATTAATGAAGGTTTGTTCATTCATAACTTCTATGGGAAATTAATTAGTGTTAACATGTGTCAAAATTTGTCTTTTCAATTTCTTAATACTATTAGTAACAGGGACTTGTTTTCTGATCTTATCTGATTGAAACATTAGAATTGTTCTCATATATTCGGTTAATTTGAAAATGAAGTTTGTTGATGCTGCTAGAAATTAAATCTTTTACTGCTTGTCTGTATGCAAAATGTAAAATGATTATCAGCTTAGCATTGTGTAACATTAAAAATAGGCAGCATAGATGCAATGCTAAATTACACTGCTTGTTTGTTAGAAGAAATTATCTTTCTTCTGAAATTTTTGTTTAACTTAAATTAAATATTCTACCTATCATAACAAGAAAAATGTCACAGTAAATGCAATTTAATCTATTCATCATTCTAGTTGAAATATGTGAAATTTCAGAGTTAATATTTTTATATATAAGAACAGAACAATAAAATTGTATTGTGTTTGTTATAGCTAATAACTCTAAAAATATTTTAGATTGTGGGAATCTAACAGATCCGTCGAATGGAAAGGCTGATATGTCAAATAGCACAACTTACTTGTCAGTTGGAAAGTATAACTGTAACACCGGCTATACGATATACGGCAACAGCAGTACCACATGTACAGAAACTGGAAACTGGAGTGATCATTATGTGAGCTGCATAATTAATGGTAATGCATACCTAAGATTTTTAATTTACATTTGGGTATTGATAAGACAGATACATTATTCATATCCATACTATTTTGCAGCGAGGTTTATCTAGTATTGTAATATACTCATGGAGTCCATTAACCTATATAATAGAGTTCCGCTTAAGTCGATGCTGGGGCGGGGGGGGTGGGGGGGGGGGGGGGTAAGGGGCGTTGCACTTTCCATTACCACTCTTGAACAGAATTAATCAAACCGAGTCTGATATAATTCTGCTTGGTTGCATTCGATGCTTCCAAGAGATCTTTTTACATATTTGTTTTTGATATTTCTGTGAGTCAATAGAATTTGTATTCTGTTATTAGATTGCAACCAACCAAACAGGCCAGGCAATGGTACAGTCGACAAAAGAAATGGAACAACATATGGATCTGTAGCAACTTTCAGTTGCAATGACGGATTTGATTTAAAAGGCTCAAAACACGCTGCTTGCCAAGCCAACAGTTCATGGAATGTTTCATCCCCTATTTGTATCATAAAAGGTTTGTGACTTACAAACAACTAAAATGTAACTGTTGCCAAAATTATCATTCCAAATAAACATTTACTGAAGCACATTTCATTTAGCTTGAAAATCACTGTCAAAACATTGACTAAGTTGGTTCTATCAGTCTCGTAATCTGGTTTATTTTACAGGAAAATACATCTCTTCAATGTCATTGCAGGAAATATAAATTTTAAGACCAATCATGGTGAATCTTTCTTCCTGGTAAATGTAAAAAGTATATACACACATCCAATATAAAGTTGTTGTGCCAGTTCATTGCATATAATAATTATTTACGTATGAAGTTCCATCGAAATAATGCTTGTCTTAAACGCTATGATTAGCATTTACATTGCCTATTAGTAAGCAGGCCACTTATGCGTTTCAAGAAGAGAAGATATTGAATCTTTTTTCATTTAATGATATAAAACGTGATTTAGTATAAAATTCTTGTGGAACGTTTGCCCTTTACACTACGCACTAAGTCCTAACGGAAATAGTTTTGGTGTTGATGATATCCTGGATGCTTTGTAAGGAGCTTATCACATAAGAATGTATATTTTCCTCAACCTACTTAGCTTGTTTTCGTTCTTTAGAATAATATGTATTATCCAGACATGGGTAGTAATGAACGAAAATTGAAATTACTAATTAGATGATATCAGATCTTTAACTAAATAATGATAACAAACCCATTTCAGAACTAAAGTTGTCCAATAATGTAAGAAAATGTACCTCAAAACAATTTTAAAGAAAACACCACATTATTTAGTAGAACTCTTAGTAGTCAAGTTTCAGTGACCCTTTTGTATCATTACAATTTTACTTTGTTCTGTCAAACATGTAATTTCCACTTCCTTTGCAGACTGTGGTGTTTTGCAAGATCCAGTCAGTGGAGTGATCACATATGCCAGAAATATGACATCTTATAGTTCCAATGCTACGTATTCCTGCAAACCTGGATATAACAGGATTGGTCCTGAAACAATATATTGTAATGCATCAGGACATTGGAGCAGCAACACAACTTTTTGTCAGATAAAAGGTTATTTCATTTGATTGTATTATTATTTTTTGTTTGTTTTCGTTTTTTGGGTTTTTAACGTTACACCAACACAATGTTGTATCATATGGCGACTTCCCAGCGTCTTGTCGTGGAGGAAGAACCCAACTGCCCCTCTGAGCATTATTTCATAATGGCGGGTGGTGAGGGGACAGGATGCATCTGGGTAAAATAACCGACCTTTCGTAAAACAGCTGGATGGATATGAAGAGCCCTAAGTAAGGCTTGACCCCAAATCGGCGAGGGGCAAGCGATTTCATCGGTTCAGCAACCTTAACTGCTCGAAGATAAAACAAATATCCGTGAAAGGTTTTCAGTCATACATAATCACATATACAATGTATTCAAAATTTATGGTAGTTTTCACATTTTGTATATTCTGTAGAGATTCATTTAAGGAACAAAAAAGACCCATTTTATATGAAAGTGCATTTTTGTTTTTAAAAAAAAAATATCTTATCCTCCTTTAATATGAGAGTGTTTGAAAGGCTGATAATTCCATTTGATTATTACTCCTACATTTACATTGATAACTATTGGGTTATCTTGACAATCTAACTTAAAATTTGAAATTGAATGTAGCTTCTGGTTGCCTTTATCTACGTTTTATCTTGTTTGTTTATCCACGACAGACAAAGTGAGGTAAAACTAACTTTGCAGAGGGACGTTTGCAATGAATTGTTTAGAATTTCATAATTGTTGATTCAACTCTTTGACAAATATATGATAGTAGGTCTCAAATTCGTTTAAGTCCGCAGGAAAAGAAAGTTTATCAAAGTTATTCTCAAAATGAAATAATTTTATCATGTTGCGAAGCCAGGATGTAAAATTCCATGTTAAAAATGCTTTAACTGAAAATTTAACATGCATTAAGCGCTTACTGAACATAAATATATGTTATAATGGATTAGAAGTAATACATTCAGTAAGGATTGTCTTTGTAACCGATAAGAACGCCAGCTTCAGATAGTCTCATCACAAAAGATGTTTCCATCGTTTACATTTTCGTATTGTTTCTCATAATAAAACTGTTCTCAGTCACAATGCCACTATCGGAACAGATTTTCTACGACATATATGTGCAAACTATTCACGTGTTTTAAATTCATTGTGCCACAAACTCAAATAATCATTTCCTTTTATTTTCATATGTAATTAAAACTAATTTGTATATTCAAAAAAATGAATTTTTAAAAAATTTCATATTTTATTTCGAACCTACAGAAAAGCATTAGTTCCAGGCACGATTTATTTACTAATTCAAAAATTCGAGAAAGTAGCTCGAAATTTCGAGTTAATAACACGAAAATTCGAGATGCTTATCTCGAAATTTCGACTTACTATCCCGAAATTTCGAGTTGATATCTCGAATTTTTCGACTTACGAAACTCGAAATTTCGTCTTAATTGACTCTAAATAAATTTCGGCTTACTTAATACTCGAAATGTTGGGTTAGAACGGACCGACCGACCCATCCACAGACCGTCAGACAAGCTCAATTCTATTTATCCACCAACTTCGTTTGTGGGGGTATAATGATTTTACAGTATGATCTAGCCTATCAGAGGTACCCTAGTTACTAAGTATGTGGTGAACTTGGCCTTTTACTTCATGATAGCTAAAGTCATCTGCTGAGCAAAGACTATCAAATAATTTATCTATGGTGTTTTTGGGGATCGAGGTGAACATCACACCCACACATTTATAGTTCATTGGTGACTTTTCGGTTTTTCATGGTTAAGAAAGACCCCAGCAAGTCCACAGCAGTGAAGTGTATGAAATTTGAAGCCAGCATCCTAAACCAATTGGCTACTAAAGCCTATAAGGATTTTATTTACAGTTTCACTTCTGCAAGTCCAAGAAAACTCAGATAACTGACAGATGAACCATCTTAAACCCAAAGGTCACTGTACGAGTTAGAGTTACATAAGTCGAAATTTCGAGTTAGTATAAAGTCGAAATTTTGAGTAACTACCTAGTAGGTCCGGCACAACTTCTTACGCATTTTAACTGAAACTTTGCTTGAATTTGTGACAACTCGGATAAACTAAATTGTTAATTATTTTTCTTTTTTATCACCTTTTTATTGAAATGATATCCGAAGTTTCATCTGAAAAATTTAAAACTAATAATCAATATCAACATCTAGTGCATTGCTTGTGAGCTCGCATAAATTGTTCTCAACGAAGGAAAATTTTCTGCCGGAGTGTCTGTCGCTTTCTCAATTTTGCTCATATGCTGTTGTGACCTTCTGCTTTAGATTGTGGAAACCTTACAGATCCGTTGTACGGAAAAACAGACATGTCAAACGGCACGACATACTTATCAGTGGTCAAGTATAGTTGTAACATCGGATACACATTAAATGGAGATAACGCTACGACATGTACAGCCACAGGAAATTGGAGCGATCATTACGTGAACTGCACAATAAATGGTACTGTTTTTATTCTGTCCTTTTTTTTAGTTTCAAAGAATTAAAACTGATAAGCTTTTTACTATAGGTAGCAGGGATACCGGTAACTGGTTTTCTGTGTGTTCATGTAGCAGGTTTTGGAGAAATGGCTCCCATAAGATTACAAAGCTTTGTTTGAAATACTCATGTTTTTAGTTTTTCAGGGGTTGATTTTTTATTTGAAAAAAAGCAATATAACTGTATTGTTTTACGTATAATCCCATGCACGCTTAAATAATGCATGGGGGAAATGCTCGTTTCTACCTCAAATTTATGTAGCTTTAGCTTTTCGCTTTATAGTCAGGAAAACAATACAGATAAATAAATTTCGTTCTATTGTTAGATTGTTTTCCACCGAAAATTCCTGGAAACGGTAGCGTCAGTATTACGAATGGGACAACATATGAATCTGTTGTAACATTTGCTTGCAATACTGGGTTTGATTTAAAGGGCAAAAACAGTGTCTTTTGCATGGCTAATAGTTCATGGGATGTGCCGTCACCTAGCTGCATTATTAGAGGTTAGTTTTTCAAAGTAATTTACAATTATTGTTGCAGAATAAGAATTCTTATTCATACAGTATCAATTATGTAACATGTAAAATATTTTCGCAACAGTACCGTACATTATAAAAGTATTATATGTGTTTTAGGATGTAAAATTTCATAACGGTTGTTTATGTTTTCATATGTATATCCTTGCATTTAATTATTTATCAGTTAATATATCCAGTATTATTTATAAGTATCTATAGATCGTGTATCGCTAATGGCATACTGAATGACTGCATGTATATCATATATTCATGTACTTATATTACTGCGTACTAATTCAAACTCAAAATTGAACGATATAGTCCGGTCTTATCTGCAGACTGCGGTGACTTACCGACTCCAGAAAACGGAATGATCACCTATTCCAGAAATCTGACAACGTACGGGTCCAGTGCTACATACACTTGCCAACCTGGGTATAAGGTAAATGGTTCAGATATAAAACAGTGTGAAGCATCAGGAAATTGGAGCGGCAACACCACACATTGTGAAATAAAAAGTAAGAATTCATTTACATTTGCAACTGAAATCCGTTGATTTTTTTGTGTGTAATGAATAATTTTCAAGATTATCTTCTCGTTATATAGACATAAAAACCCGTAACAACTTTGTTCTAGTTTGTGCATGAAAATAGATGGAAGATCCGAATCATTGATATATGAACATTAGCTAGGCAGTTCACAAATAATAAAACTTGTAAATAAATTTCTATAAGAATAGACCTTTAAAATGTGCATTCTAATTACATATTTCTTTTTTTTAACTTCTGGGATAACATATGAATAGGCATTATAAATGTGTACAAAATCAGTAAAACTCGGTGGTCAATTAAATTCCTTCATGATTGTCAACATGCTCCTTTGCCCACTGATACAGATTGCGGGAACCTGAGCCATCTACACAATGGAAGAGTTAACATGTCGAATGGCACAACATACCAGTCAGTAGGAAAGTACAAATGTAACACCGGTTACACGTTAAATGGAGACAACAGTACTACATGTACAGAAACAGGACATTGGAAGAATCATAGCGTGGAATGCAAAATAAATGGTAGTCTGTCTCACGGTCCCTTAATTGTATAATCTGTTTTGTTATTTCCCTTTTGATACATTCGAGATTTTAAACCCTTTACTCTCAACGCAAGTCAGAGATACTGAAACAATAAGGCATATTATTAGCATGTCCAAAACCCAAGACTTTCAATAAAGAATGTCGTAGATTGGTGGAATTCTAAATAAATGGTTTATATGTATTTTATTTACACATATACTTATAATGAAGCCAATAATCAATATTTTGAATCATGTCTGTGTCTTTTAATGCTATACATTCAACACACAAATATATATGTATGTTATACTGATGTGTGTTAAGATAAAACAGTCGGCTTCTTTTGATTAGATTGTGGTTCTCCAGTCCAGCCTGGTAACGGTAGCGTTGACACACCAAAAGGAACAACTTTCGAGTCTGTTGTAACATTTTCTTGCAACACTGGTTACGATTTGGAAGGCGAAAGACATGCCATTTGTCAAGCTAGTAGTTCTTGGAATATAACATCGCCTACATGCAGTATAAAAGGTATGTGACAAATGTCTTACTAAATTAAACTACTCAAATGTTAAAATGTAATTGCAATTCAATTAAACTTTGCATTTTACCTGATAGATATGTATATCATTATTATCTTTTTGCAGAAACGGAAAATAAATCTCAAAGGGCTTTTTTTAAGTAAATTCGACAATATTTAATGGGTAACATGTAACAGTATTTGTATTTTGCTTACCTTATCTCGTATTTCACAAGACTGTGGAAAACCAAACCAAACAACCAATGGAAAGTACTCGCTAGATGCAAGACAGTTGACGGTTTTCAATCATACTGTAACCTACAAATGCAATTCCGGCTTCGAAACAGCTGATGTCACGTTAATTACATGTAATTCATCTGGAAAATGGAGTAGTCTGCCACCGAAGTGCAATGGTATTTGATAATATATCATTTTGATTTAAACTTTATTTAAGAAATGAATTATAGCAAAACTGTGTTTTAAAACTATTTATGCACTGCTGCGCCCTCGTGAAAATATTTCGAACGACGTTTAACTGCCCGAGTGTATAAAAAAGTGTTCAAATACGGTTTTGTTATAAGTTATTCTGATTCTTATATGTCTTTTATTGTAAAATTTAGATCAAATGAGATAGATTTGTTTCTTCGCGCATGCATGGCACCAGATGGAAGGTCATCACGCTTCTTTGTTTGTTCACGCCAAAACCGAAAATGGTAACTCGTCTTGCGGAAGAGTTGAATCTAGGTGAAAATATGGTGAAATATTCCGCAAAGCGAATAACCAAATCTGTATGTGTGTAAATTAAGCAAGTCAGACTATTGTGCAATGTGACATTACGTTTGAAAGTGCTATTTCTAGATACATGGCGCTAAGTGTCACGTCGACGTGACGTCAACATAATACCGTTGTGATGATTTAAGCACTGCTAGTTATGTTATATTAAGTATTGGTTAAGACATACATGACACACATGATACACATGAACAATCAAAGAAATTCCACATTTAACATTGTCCTAGCTTTTGTCCAAGTGTTAGTCTTTTGTAAATCTTCAGTTGAATCACAAATTAAATCTGTGTCTCCAGAAATTTATATAATTTGTTTGTTTTTCGTGAATATAGAATATCTCACCTCATAGTGAGAAAATTTTCACATTTTCACTCGCGCTACGCGCTCATGAAAATATTTAAAATTTTCTCACATCAGTGAGATATATTCCGTATTCACTCAAAACAAACACAACAAATATCCTCAATAAAGCCCTTTCATATAGAACTTACTTATTTATGGATCGGATACCTTACATGTAAGTAGCGTACATGCTTGCACGTAACATATCAAATTACTTGATGATATATTTGCAGATATTGACGAATGTGATCGATATACAGCAAGGTGCCATAGGCGTGCACAGTGCACGAACACCAATGGGTCATACAAGTGCAAGTGCGATGATGGCTTTGATGATATCTCTAAGAATGGGGAAGTAGGAATTGAATGTCAAGGTAGAATCTTTCGTTTGATTTGTTTATTTATGAACTATCTTCCACCTTGTAACACTGCAGGCAATATTTTCACCGGTAAAACACTGTTAAATTAAAATAATGATATATCTATTTTCTGTCTTTGCAATATTGCTTTAGCCATTTTTGATATATTTTATCACCGCAATGTCACCGCAATGTCACGTGCAACGTTCAATGTCATAACGACACAGTATTTCTGTTGGAAACATTAAATAGTCCCAATTGGTGAATATATCTCTTTTTCATTTTAATATGATGGTCCTATAGTATTTTTTATTTAAAACTGGATTAAGGGTTATCATACCTGTTAGAGGGACTACAATACTTTACAATTTTACTTGGGAGCTACATGTACGAGCTACTATGCTATCATATTCTTGTCGTCATAAAAATAAAAATTAAATAAGATATGTATACCCGTATAGATATCAACGAATGTGCCAACGACAAGACAAACCCCTGTAACAAGAAAGGATCCCAGTGTATTAACTATCCCGGAGGGTTTCTGTGTCTATGTGACGACGGCTGGACTGACAAAAACTGCAGTACAGGTAAACAGTTTCCGGTTAATTGAATATCGTCTGATGTCTGAATCTTGTGTCCCTTTATAAAATACCCGAAGGGCCGTATTATGTTATGACGCCGGTGTCCGTCTGTTCGAGCCTACATATGCATACTTAAGTGGCTATGGGATCAATAGATAACTGTACTTTTTCTTTGATGTCATTCATTCAGAAAGGCTTTTATGTGGCTAATTTTCTTTTACGTGGCTAAAAGAACAATAGAGAGAACAAAAGGGTAACCACATGAATACCCTATGTGGGAGCGTCTATCCGTTCGTTAGCAATTTCGTGTCCGCTCTGTAACTCTTGAACCCTTTCAAAGATTTTAAAGAAATTTGACATAAATGTTCACCACATCAAGACAACCTGCAGAGCACATGTAAGCCTTGCTTCAAGGTCAGTGTCACATTTTGGGGTCAAAGGTCATATGAATTTATTTCGTGTCCGCTCTGTAACTCTTGAATAATTTTAAAGAAACTTGGCACAAATGTTCAACACATCAAGACGACGTGCAGAGTGCATGTTTCGGATCACTCGCTTCAAGGTCAAGTCACACTTGGTGGTCAAAGGTCATACCTTCGGGTGTATATTGCTCCGCATTGTAGTGCTCTTGTTTTTTTTATTTCTATAGATTTGTACGGTTCATACTTTTCAAACATAAAATTAATGTTTGTGCTATGTTTGAGGTGTAAACATATATTTTAAACATGTTTTAATTCGTTTGCAATAAAATGAAATAAAACTATTGTACTATTGTGCATATCAATAACTTAAAACCGAAACCATACAGTTTCTTGAAATATTAGGTCTGAGTCTGCACACTAACTAACTAACTAACTAACCAATCAACCAGCCAAGCAACAAACTAAATGAAACTAACTTTGTAACCAAATAAGTAAATACTTGAATTAACTATTAGTAAGTATATATGTAACTGGCTAACTCGCTAGCCACCTAGCTAACTTGCTAACTAACTAAAAATCTATCTAAATAACTAACTAACTTTCTTACTTACTTATTTACTTACTTACCTTCTGATTTACTTATAGACTTGAAATGTGTAAAGACAGAACCAGTAACATTCTACAATTCAATATACATGTGTATTGTATTGTATTTGTTTCAAATGTAACTTATTTATGTTTAAAAAAAAAGCATTATACACTTCGTATAAACTTGATATACAGCCGTCTCTAGAAACTTATTTAGAGACCTGCGAACTTTTATGATTAATATGTATTTGTTTATTTTGATAAGTTTAATGCTATGTATGAAATAGTCTAGGAGCCGCATTTTAAAAGGAGCTTAAAAGGGATTCTTATTCAACCCATCTGGTAGAAATATTCCAATGGTATTTTTGAATAGTATAGACATTCAGGCTTTGAAAAACGGTGGATGCCAGATCTGAAAGTGGTGCAGATTTTTTTAACAGGGGCAATAACTCATGCTTCCAAACTGATTATGAATACTATTGACATTCTATGTTGAAATGTGATTTTTTTGTTTATGGGTGTGGTGACAAATATTTGCATGGATATCATTCATTTGATAATGTACATCATATATACATAGACACAGACCAGTTTGAGGTAAAGGTCAAGGTCATTTCAAGGTCAACATATAAAAAATAGCTAAAAATTAATATTTCTTGTCTACCTTTCTTATTTAAACAGATGTTTAGAATTCAATTTGGTTATGAAAGTGAAAGAGGTGTCGGCTAACACATATTCTGTCATTATAAGTTCTGTTTTTATTCAAAATATTATGACTTAGAGAAAATTGCCGCTTTTTGCACTTGCATGACGGCCGAGATGAGTTTAACATTGGTAAATTGCTGCTTCGCTGATCATAATAGTTCTTGATATTCAAATAAGACTGTTGTTTTCTAATGGTTTAAGTAATTGTTAGTACAAATATTACTATCAACTTTATATTATTATACAATATCTCCTTAGTGGACATAATACTGACCGCTTTAAGGTCAATGTCAGTTAAGTTGAAACAAAAATACATGTAAATTCCATATTTTGTCTCAAATGCTCTAATATTACATATATAATGATCATGCTGTACATTGTATTTTGGCAAATATGCCATATGTTATACTCTTAGGGTATATTCATTGATTAAAAGTAATATTTATACTCCCGAAAACAAAGTTTTAGAGGGTGTATATTAGAGTCATCATGTCTGTCTGTCGGTTGGTTGATCTGTCTGTCCGGAAGAAAGTGTACAATGTTGTTGAGCAAACGTCGTCCACATTTCTTCAGATACTGGGATGAAATGTAGTCATAATAAAGTGTAGAAGTGCGCACGACACAATTTTTGTGCGTGTCGGTCAACGCATTGCAGAGTTGCGTGCCCTTGGACTCGGCTGGGCAGGATATTAATTATGTCAGTGATAGCGATGCTCTAGCTTTAACTGGGAGTATCAAAATTTTGAAAATTATCATTGATCACACAAATTGATTCAATGTATTGTCCAATATGGCAGACATAATGGACATTGTTTCGGTCATTTTTTTAATGAATATAAAGTTTTATTTCAAATTACTGAATAACACTGTTGTACAGATTTAATAGTGCAGACAATCCCCTTATTCATCTTCTTTTTAGAACTTGTTTTCAGTTTGGTCAGAAGGTTCTTGCAGAATCGAAAAATACTATTTGTTCATGTATTTGTTGAATATTTGTCCATTTATTTGTCTAAATAAAAAAACAGCAAACTTTCAAATGTGGTTGGGGGTTAAACGACTATTCTCCATATAGCCTATAACCTACAATAGAATACCTTTGCCCATCGCAGTACCCAAAACTCCCTTGTAAGGCTATATAAATTCAATCACCAGCTAGTCTATGTAATCATAATCTTCTCACTCCCACCAGAAATTTGACCTTCCTTATTCCCCAGTCTCGAATTCATTTTTCCACGGATAGTTAAGTAGTTAAGTACTGGAATAGTCTACCCTACATGGTCAAATCTAGCCCAACCCTCAAGGCTTTCAAACAGGGGCTTAGATTGCACTTAAGAATAGAACTGACACTGTTTTACTAACCCGCGCCTCCTTATTATATTCGTTATCAAAATTTAATGCTAGGGAGTATAATGTAGATGTAGATGGTTTCCGTAGGAGGGCAAATAATGGCAACCACCGCCCGGTCCTTGGGCGCATCGTATAAGGCTAAATAAGTCTGAACGCTTGGAGTCAATGCAACTCTTGACACCAGCAGATGTGGAGGTTTTAGTTCCATGTGCTATTTTAGATCGAAATATATAACATATGGAACCAAAATCATTTTTCCTGTTAGGTGCCATATAACTTATAATGTGTTTGTGTGCCTTAAAACCCTAACAATCAAATTAATCTAGTACATGTTATGCTGTAAAATATTAATGAATCTAAGTATAAAATATAATTCCCAGACCCTATGGAATTTCAAGAACAACCACTGTTACTAGCTATACAGGGCAGTATTTTTTATGGAAACATCCATCCACGGCCCTATAGGGTACTCATCACCCCATAATTCAGCCATCCCAGGCCCTACGATGTACTCATCACTGCCAAGTACAGGCACATCAGGCCTTAAGGGGTTCTCGCCATCTCTGAGTGCAGACACACCAGGTCCCATGAGGTAATGATATTACCTCTATTTACAGCCATTCCATGTCCTGTTGTGTATTCATCACTGTAATGTACAGGCATTCGAGGCCCTACGGTGTATTCACCACCATGGACAATAGTCAATCCAGACAGACATTAATGGGGACACATCGACACTGAGAACATCCATACTAGATCATACTGGATACTAACTACCACAGAGTACATCCATCCATTAATGCCATATGCGATACTCACTACAACTACAGCTATATCAGGCACTTAGACGTTCTCACCATTTCTGGGTACAGCCATACCAGATCCTATGGGGCATTCATTACCACCAAGTACAGCCATCCAAGGCCCTATAGGGTATACATCACTGCAAAGTACAAACATTCGAGGCTGTATGGGTACTTACTACCACAGAGTACAGCTACCCAATGCCCTATAAGGCACCCTCCACTACATAATACAGCCATCCAAGGCTCTATGGGATACTCACCATTTCCCTAATATTCCTAGTTTAATATGGGTATGTAACACAATTGTATACAACTGTTGACATGAGAATGTTTAAACCAAACATACATTATTTGGCATATATCATTGCGTGTTCTACTTATGTTGCCACATACTCATTACTCCACTTTAAGCAGTTGCAAATAAAGACTATTTGTATCCAAAAGGTTGATAAAATCACATTTATACAAAACTGTATCAACCATATATTAACCAGCTTCCCTCCATATGTCTGGTTTTGCAACTCAAATCACAACACTTCAATGGGTGCGATACTACCTATTGAAATATAGAAGTCGTATATCATCAGATGTTTCCCAGTGGAAACATTATGTTATCAAAAAGGAAGAAGAAATACAACTCTGAACTTTACAATTGGTTTCAGGTGTGTGGGGTTCGAAAATATTGCTGTAACAAAACATTACAGAGCTTGTGATTCCGACATTCAGCCCTAATTTGAATGTCTATGTATTTGCTATTCATCAATAGAAATCATCTTCTTTGATAGAGAAATAACACCCATCTATCCAGTTTCTAGACAAAAGTGGAAATTCAAATTCTAAGGAGTTGTTGTACTATGACCTTGACGTTTGAATGGTCAGCATTGCACGAAAATGCTATGTAAGCACTACTAGATATAAATATTTGTGTAACAATCTTGTTAAACAATATGAAATAAACGTTAAACATATTCCAACATGAAATGATAAGTGGAAACAAAATTATGGCTGCCTAATTGAAAAATGCGCTGTATCATTTTGTGAAATTGATGATGTATTTCAAATTTTTAATAAGCCTAGTCGAAGATATTACTTTATTGAATGAATATATGCCGAGATTATATCCTATGACATATGGGCCAAAATACAATGTACAGTATATTCATTATAATATGAACATTTGATACAAAATATGAAATTTAGAGGTATTTTTGTTTGAACTTAATTGACCCTGACCTTAAAGCGGTCAGTATTTTGTCCACTAAGGAGACATTGTACATGTGTATAATAATATAAAGTTGATAGAAATATTTATACTAACAATTCCTTAAACCATTAGAAAACAATCAGTCATATTTTAGTATCAAGAATTATCATGATCAGCAAAGCAGCAATTTACCAATGTCAAACTCATCTCGGGCATTATGCAAGTGCGTAAAGCGGCAATTTTCTCTAAGTCATAATATTTTGAATAAAAACAGAACTTATAATGACAGAATATGTGTTAGCCGACCCCTCTTTTACTTTAATAACCAAATTGAATTCAAAACATCTGATTTAATAAGAACGGTAGACAAGAAATATTAACTTTTAGCTTTTATATATTTTGACCTTGAAATGACCTTGACCTTGACCTCAAACCTGTCTGTTTTGTATTTCTATTCGATGTACATTATCAAATGAATGACATCCATGCAAATATTTGTCACTACACCCATAAACAAAAAAATCACATTTCAACATAGAATGTCAATAGCCTTCATATATCAGTTTGGATGCATGAGTTATTGCCCCTGTTAAAGAAAATCTGCACTACTTTCAGATCTGGCATCCACCTTTTTTCGAAGCCTGAATGTCTGTATTATTCAAAAGTACCACTGGAAATTTTCTACCAGATGGGTTGAATAAGAATCCATTTTGAGGTCTCTGCTCCTAGACTCAAGATGTTTTCATTATACTAGTGCAAATTAATGACTTATAAGAAGCCATTTTTGTGGCATACTAATATTTGCTTTTAGCTGAAAACAATTAATAGTTCTGTTTAGGTAGATAGCTAGATTGTTTTAGTTCATCTAGTATTCAAGAGCAAAACATACATATCATAATTATTTCAAAATGTATATCAAGTAACAGGTGTTATATAAATAGCATATGTAGCGTGTAACACTAATAGAACAACGATGACTGGTAAAAGTTCATACATATTTGAGAACAGAAATACACAATGCCGAATGATTGGGTCAGTTCCCATCTATACAGCTTGCCGGACAGTATCTGATACACACCTCGCAAAAGAAGTCTGCTGTATTAACGAAAAAACGCTCAGCTAAATATTACATTGTTTTAATGGTTTAGACTTAAGGCTGCTGGCGATCAGTGCAGACCAAGATCAGCCTGCACATCCGCACAGTCTGGTCATAATCTGCACTGTTCGCCATTCAGTCAGTATCTTTATGGTAAGCACCCCTTTTAACAGTAAATGGTACTGTCCAAATGGAAAGATGGAAAAGTTCATTATAGCAATTTAGCAGGGTAAGGGTTACAAAGTAGCGTACGTAAATGAATTTGTTTTTCCATATTATCAGATGAGAAATTCTTTGAGTGGTGCGCATTAAATGTGAAAAAGGTTACCATAAAATAATAACTCGACTTCTACATTTTTGTATAATCGGAATAACCGCAAAAAGAGCAATTAAAATTGCATACTGAAACAGTACACAACAGACATTTTAGAAATTATGGAAATATGTCATCGTAATCGGTTACTGGCCCCTTTGGGTAATGGAATCCAATCAGTGTTTCTGAATAAAAGAGATTTATCTTGATGATTACACTAAGAAACAATTTGTTTTACTATCATTACAGCAACATGACGGCCATAAAGTCGGACCTATACTTAATGTTGTTATTTATTACTTCTGATCCTCTGTGCCAGTGCTAGGGGACAAGGGGGTGTAGTACTATCAGTTACCTCTTATAATCTAACTCAATCAAACAGAGAGTACTAATTTTTACTTGATATCATTCTTTGCTGCCAGAGAATCGCCTTAAAGATTTTAGTATCTCATCAAGAGCAAGAAACACGAGATAACATATATGTTATCAAACATCTGTCAGTAGCGATTTTGTGACAAGTAAATTTGTTTTAAAAGAGCTATTCATAAAAATGATATATTGGCTTATCCAGACAAACCTCTGAATAATTTCAATACAATAGTAAGCTTTGTCTTTACAACTTCTGTTTTCCTTTTAAATTACAGATATAAATGAATGCTTGGATAATACCACTTGTGGTGTTCTAGCTTCTTGTGAAAACTATGATGGAGGCTACAACTGCACATGCGATCCTAAATTCCCTAAAGGAGATCCGAAAATACATTGTTACGGTATGGTCTCTTTCCAGTTTTATATTGTTTTCTCATAAACAGTGGGTAAATATGTAAAACAAATATAACAAAGTAGTCAGCAAACACGGAACTCGACGGCAAAGACGAAAACTTAAAACAAAAGCACAGTCTGGAATGGTGACTGTCTTTCAGGTTGCCATTTCGGGGTGTGAGAGGGCAAGTGAATATCAATATAAAGAAAGAAAAGAACATGAAAGCACAAGATAGTAAAATATAGAGAGTGGTGTTAAAGATAAAACGATTGAGGGTTAATTTGGGGGGTGGGGGCGAGTGGGGGCATGTATACTATGAAACATGAAACACTTTAAAGAAATACATGTAACTGAAGCCAACAAGTGGAAGGGGATAAGGTAATGTGTGAGGGGGTCGTAGGTTATTATAAAGATAATAACTCGCTTTCAACCTTAAATGAAAATTTGCAGTGTCGCTTTGGACAATTTTCTTAGTACATTTTAAGAATACGTATTTCTTTGAATAAACATTGTCTGGAACTCAAAAAATAATCTTTAAAACAAATATTCACAAGATCAAGAGAAAGCATTTTATGAAATGTCGGACGACGCTACATGTATTTTTGACGTATGCAGAAAAAACACAAGCTTTTTTTTTTTGATATTCATAAGGGTTTCTAATATGACTGAATTTGCAGTAATATTATGTAACCTTTTGTCTCAAAACTTTATCGGTGGAAGTCCTTTCTTTTTCCCCAGAAAATGTCATTATACACCTGGAGACGGTTGTAACTCGCTTCAGAGGAGAAGATCAACTGATAGACGCAAAACCTATTCATAACAGATTTCCATACTTCGGAGTGGAATACAACTCTTACAGGGTATTTTCTTCGGAACTTCCTGAATATACGTAGCAGCATTTCTTAGTTAAAATAAGCGTGACCAATTGTTTTGAATACTATAAAGCGATTTTCCGTCTAGAAGCTAACGTTTTTGCTTTTTTACCGCTTAGTAAATGTTAAAATTTTTCATGTTTTCGGAAAACATTTAAACCAGTTCTTCTCACGAATTATTTGATTTATTATAATCAAACGTGATCACTAGCGCCTTGGCTAATTCTTTCATTCAAACACTGTTCAAATTGTTCCGCTTCACAGTTCGATAGAGTTCTCAACAGGTATTACTAGAACTATAATTTTAATAGTTTCTTCTCGATAAGTACTTGGTTGATCGTCACAAAACTTCGTCTTAGGTATTTGGGGTTGTCCTCAATCAAGTTTATACAGAACATAAAGTTTTGTTGATTTGCCTGATGGATTTAAACCAATATCCATAACATGACCAACAATGCAAGTTTGAATGTAATATAGTTTGATGATTGCTTTTTATTTCTTGCAGCCAAACATGAATGGCTTTCTTACGCTTGGTTACCAGCCACTGTATGAAGACTATGGACCAGAAACACCCTCGGACTGGCAGAAATTCAGCCGCGGATATACTGTGATAGCTCCATTCTGGACAAATATTGACTCTACAAATCTTACCGGAGGACTTGATGTCCATCTGTTTGAATATTATACCAATTACGGTCAAAATGACAGCCAACACAGAAATCTTTCACGGCTTGGACAAATGTTTTCAAATTATCTAAACCTCACTGACTTCAAACCACGAGTAGCAATTGTAGCCACTTGGCGTAACGTGACAAAGTCGTCATACATAGTACCTGTCAGACTGATTAAAACTCAGGTAACCATAGTTTACTCCGTAACATACGTGTTTAAAAGAAGCTTATAATTAAATGAACGTTTGTAAGCTTTTGTTTTTGCACTCCATTCAGTCCTCTTTATGTACAACGTTGTCGATGCCCAACCATGAATTAGATTCTTAAATTACATACACAGACATAAAAAAGTCATTTCGTCCCTAATAATTCCATCCAGGGGGCCTCCGTGGTCGAATGGTTAAGGTCGCTGACTTAGAATCACTTGCCCCTCACCGATGTTGGATCGAGCCTCACCCAGGGCGTTGAATTCTTCAAGTCAGGAAGCCATCCAGTTGGCTTACGGAAGGTCGGCGGTTCTACCCAGGTGCCCGCTCGTGATGAAATAATGCACGGATGGGCAACTTGGGTCTTCCATCAAAGCTGGAAAGTCGCCTTATGACCTATATTTGTGTTGGTGCGACGTTAAACCCAACAGAAACAAAAATAATTCCAGCCAATATATTACCATCAATAATTGAAAAATGATAATTTCATGTCTAACTGCTGCAACAAAAGCTTAAAGATTATGCAACAAATACATGAAAACTCTAATCTTAACCTGATTGGTCAGTCAAAAACTAAATAATTGTTAGAAAATCTCAGTAAAAATCAAAATTGATATTTACAAGGTAGGCTGGTCCGATCAGGACATGTGATTTTTATACTTTATATACCACTTTTCGATATATTCTTTTAAACAACTGTTCTGCTCTTATTAAGAATACATTTTAAAGAGGCTGCATGTAATTTCGATAACGCATTTGGCATTCTAAGTTCTCTTCTGTTTATAACAATATTTTTGTCAGGTTTTCTAATACAGTTTTCGGACAGATGGTTTGTAGTTTGTATTTCCATGGAATCTAATTATGTACCAATCGTCGCAGATTTGTTTTTCGTTTTGTCATGAATTGGAGTTTAGCTTGCAAATTTGTTGGTTGTAATGTAATAAAATCTAGTTTGCACTGAAGCTGTCTCCTGATATGCAGTCATATATTATTGCATATTATTGTTAATAATACATCACATAGTCTGGATAACATTCTTAATCATTTGCTTACTCCATTGTACGATTCTTTATACCGCTGGGAGTTCAAGTTAAATAAAACTATCAGTTCGGATGATATTGGATCTCCTTTCTGCACGTATATATCTGTATGTATAAAGGTAATATCCATTAAGATAAAGGTAAGAATTTCAATTCCACTTTTTGATGGGGATTTATCCTGTGCTATCAATTCTATTGAATATATGTTCTCCATTTATTAGATAACTAGAAGATGTAGTCATTTGAAAAATCTGAAAAACTAAATAATAAATTATATAACCAATACATCCCTTCAGTATGGAGATTGTTGTCATAAACTAGGTCGATATTTTTTGTACCCCCCGACAACAAAGTTGTAAGGGGGGGTATACTGGTTTCAGGTTGTCTGTCTGTCTGTCCGTCTGGCCGTCTGTCCGTCTGTCCGTAGACGCAATCTTGTGCGCACAATCTCTCCTTATCCCCTTGACAGAATTTAATGAAACTTCACACAAGTGATCAGTACCAACAGTAGTTGTGCATGGGGCATGTTAGGTTCTTTTAGAAAAAAATTTTGCAGAGTTATGGGACTTTGTTTTTTTGTTACTATACTATATACATAGACACAATCTTGTGCACACCATCTCTCCTCATCCCTTGACACAATTTAATGAAACTTCACACAAGTGATCAGTACCAACAGTAGTTGTGCATGGGGCATGTTAGGTTCTTTCAGAATTTTTTTTTTCAGAGTTATGGGACTTTGTTTTTTTGTTACTATACTATATACATAGACACAATCTTGTGCGCACCATCTCTCCTCATCCCCTTGACACAATTTAATGAAACTTCACACAAGTGATCAGTAACAACAGTAGTTGTGCATGGGGCATGTTAGGTTCTTTCAGCGACAAAAATTGCAGAGTTATGGGACTTTGTTTCTTGTTAACATACTATGTACATACAGTCTGCATATGCAATCTTGTGCGTGCCTAATCTACCAAACCCTTACACACAATTTAATGAAACTTCACACAAGTGATCAGTACCAACCCTAGTAGTGCATGATGCATGTTACATTCTTTTAGATAAATATTCTGCATAGTTATGGGACTTTGTTGTTTGTTACTATACTGTATACATACAGTCTATATACATACAGTCCACATAATTATGCAATCTTGTGTGCGTCAAATTGCAATGTACTGTCAGTGCATGCGGGGGGTACATTCATCACCTTTAGTGATAGCTCTAGTTTTCTTTTACTTTACTATCAAAACTAGAATTTTTCTTTGAAAGTTTTACCTGTACGGCAGCATGACTTTCTTTGGGATGTTACAGGATTCTTGTCAATGACAATTTTTCTTTTTGTATTTGAAAAAAATATAAAAACATTACATTAAATTAGGCTATGATCCCACTATTTTTGACACGTCGCATTTTTTTCGTGTTTATAAATGCTATACTTTGATTCTTAAAGGGAGCAAAATTAGTACCCAGTAATAACATGTTTGGGCTCACAAATTGCATTTTGTTATGCCACAAAAACCCTTGTCAATTTCCTGGACACCTCACGGATAAACTACTGTAATGCCTTTTCAAGTTGTGTTTCGAACAGCACACTTAACAACTTGCAACAGGTCTAGATCATGGTAGCTCGCGTTAACACTAGGGAGTCCCGTCTAAATCATATGAAACCGGATCTGAAGGAGCTTCATTGTTTACCAGTGAAATATAGGGTACAGTACAAGGCTCCTACCCACACCTTTAAGACTCTACACGACCAGTACTCCGCCTATATAAGGGATATGATAATAGTATATAGACCGGCCACAACATACGCAGTTGTGCCAAAGACTAAAACAGTGATGTATGACAATCACATATTTTCGTTCACTGCTCCCAAGAAAGAACTCCCTTTCAGTCAAGATTAGGGAAGCTGATACGCTGGCTGCTTTCAAAAAATATACAGATGTGGAATAATAGTACTTATAATAGTAATTTTACCACTAACCACTCCAAGACAATATTCCACTATGTTTCTTTATCTTATCTTATGTTCTCCTTGTCTGTTGATTATATGCAAGTATGCATGTGTGTGTACATATACGTTATATAAACAACAGAACAGGTGTAATATGTTACCATCAAGAATAGCAGACAATTTACTTATTTGGATATTATGTTGAAACTTATTCTTTATATGAAAGGTGGTGCCAGTAGTAGAGACAGTAAATATTACATTTTTAGAACATAGTTGATGACAAGAGAGCTCATGCTGTTATAATGCAAGCACTTATTTAGCGAAAGTTATTCTTGTTGTTGTTTGTTCGAATCCTATCAATGGATATTTGTAGTAAGTCATTTTTCAAATACTGATGAATTGTAAAATATAACCTTTTATTTTCGCTTTCAGAACGCAACAATGCAAGTGATACTAATTTCTGATGGTATATTTTCCTATGTAATGTTTAACTATGACCAAGAACAGTGGTCGCTCAAAATGGACAAAAATATCCCAAGCTCTGCTGGTTTCAGTCTACAAGACAAAACTGGATTCATAACGGCAACCAGCAAAAATGTTAGTCAGCTTAATAATGGAACAAACGTTAATCCAGGTACATATTGTCAATGAGTATAAAACACTATTTCATACAAAATCTCAGGTTTCAGACACTATTACAACATCTAAACTTTGTTTGACAAAAGTTAATGTCATCCCTCAAATGTATCAAGAGTAACAATTTTTGACGTTATTATACTTAAATAACGACACTGTCACATAAAATTCCATGCATTTTTGTCTTTTTTTCTGCTGCACACTGTTATTTACCGAAAGTTTCTCAATATTAAAGATATATATGAGGTCAAGTCGAAAACAGACACGCTTTATCAAATAGCTATAAATATACCAACTCTTATGAGTGTTGTATATATGCGAAACATCCATCTATTTCCGAATATGTGGAATGAGCATTCTGGATTTTATAAACATTTTGTAGTGTACAATAAGAATATTTTAATCAGAGTATATACGGTCCAGGTTAGATGTCAGGGGGCTTGATACAAATGATATTAATAGAGGCATCATACTTTCACAAGGTTTCGATTTTAAACTTTTCTATAGATGTGTTCTAAACAGGTATCTGTTGAGTTGTATGATATTTCTGATTTAGTTTAAATAACCATTAGCAAATGCATACACTTAACGGATGATCAGAAATAACACTTATTTTTACAGGTCTTAAAGGAAGATGGATTTACAACGTTACTAGAAACGACCTTGGTAATAGTGCAACTTTGCGAAACGAATCGGAATGCTTCGCATTCAGACAAAATGACACGATCAGGATTTGGATAGAGACACGACGGGCTTTAGCGTATCCATGTCCCTGTAGTGAGCAACAGATGCAGCTTGATTATAGCTATCACACGGTGAACCCAATGTATAAAGACTCACAATCGCGGACGACTTGCTATGAGGCCTGGTTCTTTAACAATGATGGTGTGAAACAAACGTGCTGTTATAGGTAAGACGTCATCTGATGTTTGCACATGTATTACACATAAGTCTTGGCTTATGTCTGTACAAAAAAGTCACATGGACAACTTCTGTCATCATGTATAATAAAATAATTTTTTGAATTCCGCCATAAATTGATCACTGTAAAACAAGATTAATTCGCAAGCATGATGAATACCCGGATTTTCGGCTTACAACGCATATATCATATCACGATATCGTCATGTTTAAAGAACACAACATGGTCATGATGACCCTGGAACGCTCACCTGAGTAATATGTAAAGTAGGTCAGTAGGTCACATTCATGATCACTGAAATTCAGTTTTAAGATCAGTCTGCAAAACTGTACATGTCATCCAAATTTCAATGCTGTATCTTAAAAACAAGAAAGTAGGTCGGTAGGTCACATTCATGGTCACTGAAGTCAGTTTTAAGATCGGTGTGCAAAAATGCACATGTCATCCAAATTTCAATGCTGTATCTTAAAAAAACAAACAAAGTAGGTCAGTAGGTCACATTCCATATGACCCAGATTCAAACATAACATAAAGATCATCAGAAATTATCGTTAATTATTTGAATATCTATGGAATATAAAGCACAAAATCGTACTCAATTTAATATAAGGTTACGTCAGTCGTTTCTTTTACGCTAAACAGTTATGGTGCCTTGAAAAAAGATGGAACTGGTGGTGGCTTTGCAACGTTTGAGAAGGATCCATATGACACCATTCAATACTTCTACGCATGCTGCGATGAAAAGACTGACAGACACTTGTGTCACCTTTTCTACGAAATGAACCCGTCTGACGATTGCTCTATGTTCCAGCCTGCGGACGAGCCCATTGGAAGATACAGGCGCTCACTTATCGGATATATGAGAAGCGGATCTGGTAAATTATTTGAAACCTTTTCAACATTCAGTCTAATACTTTTAATTTACATAGTATCATAGCCTCATTTGAAAACATTGTTATCTTCTAGATCTCTCTATCGTACTCTATCAATCGTTTTAATAGATTCAATTTTCGTTTTATTACACTTTACTTATTAAGTTCAAGTCAAAATAACTTGACAAATTATTTTTCTTTTTCTTGCTATTTATATGGCGATTTTGATTGTCTTTGAACGTCTAGTAGTATTTTATGTTTTTGAAATCCTAAATTAAATAAATACTTATATGAATTGAATTTCAGAGTAGCAAACAGTGTATTCAATTTTCTTCTCTTGAATTCTATCTTAACAGACTTATAAAATGTATTTTTTCTGCCATGACTAAACGTTAAAAGTTTCGTTTTTCTTGCAGATCAGCTTTGACAGTTGTGCACAGTGTTGTTATCTTTTAATTTCTGTATATATTTATATCAGATGTTTTTTTTCTTCATTTTCATGACATTTATATCTTTTGCTTTTTTCTGTTGACTGTTATCAATTTCTAGCACGCAAAATATCCCTATATTACCGCGGTCGCGCCCATTTTCAAAAAGGAAATTTTCCATACCGGTAAGTGTAAGTTATTATTCTTATTTCTTATATAGATCTATCTATTTAAGGTAGGATTTGATTAAAATTCTATGTGCAATATTGATTTTTTAGTTCTTTTTGATTGCTTACTAATTGTTTTGTGTTTGTTCATACTTATTCGAAAAGTAAGATTTCATTACACTATACGTGCTTGTTTTTCGTTACATTATGTTATATGATCATGTTAGTATATTGCTCAGTAATCGTAGAATTCAAAGTCATTCAACATTTGCAATACACAGAAAGGTATTTATGTAATTGAATCTTTATGAGCATTTATCATGTGGTATTATATTTCCCGAAGAGGGGAACATATTGTCGCCGCTTCGTATACTGTAGTATCATTTCTTGTCCAGAGTACTCCTCACCAACCCTTATCTGAAGTTCAATGAACCTTCATAGGAAGCTTCACACTCAAAAGGGGATGCGCATATTGTCTTCAGGTTTCGGTCGGATGGTTTTCACTGAGTTATTGTCCTTTTATTATTCAACATTAGTAAACTTGTCCGCAGTGTTCTTCAGTAACTACTAACTACATTTCATCGAAACTTCAATAGATGCTTTTCTCTCAAGAGAAGATGCGCTTATTCTTTTCATGTTACGGTCGGATAATTTTTCAATGAGTTATTGCCTGTGATTATTGCCTGATTATTCAACATTAGTAAATTATGGTGCCATCCTTGTCTTGAGTATTCTCAGCATCCCTTGGCTGATATTCAGCAAAAATTCATAGGAAGCTTAATTTCCAAGAGGGAGGTACATATCTTGTGCATGCTTCTTTTCAACTTCTTGCTGGAGCTCTTAGAAACTTCTTTGGTATGTATCCAGTCGATGAATTCCACTTTTGTTCTTTTAATATGCAATAATCTTATTTCGGGGAGCAATCGTCAGTTTTAACGATATTTTCTTGTTTACAAATGTTGTTAATACTACTACTGTTTGCAGATCAAATTGCCCTTTCGCCTTTTCTTAAATCGACAGACTTTTACCTTTACGTCACAAAAGCAGCGATGCTGAAGCTATTTTTGGATCTACACTGAATGAACTTGTTTACATTGGCTGCATGACCGAGAAATGCTATTAGCACTCTCCCGTATGTAAGGATCTGTGACGTCACCGATAATGTCTGCTATCTAAAAATAGCACGGGACTCGATTTGCGGACAAACAATCAGTGCATTCACTGTGCAATGGCATAAGTAAACTATAGATTTTGCACTGATTTCGTTATAATTGTTCAAGTTCTAGCCTGCACATCGCAAATAAATATTTTTTCTTCACTTTTTATTTCAATTAAATAGTCTGAAACTTTTTATTTTATATCCATGTTAGAAATAACATACCGATTTTTCATCAATATATATGTATGAATGGATGATGTTATTATATTATTCTGTTCATTTTGTGACATCCAGTTTTTAAAAAAAAAATATTGAGAAAAAATATAATCACTCGGAAAAATTTGTTAATACCAAATTGAAAGCGTTAATAAAAACAAAAATGTATTCACGGAACTGAGAACAATAAAAATCAAATTGTTCTCCTTAATTACCGTCAAATAGAAAAATCTATGTCAACATTATATTTTTGTTTGTAATTTTTATAAAGTGTTTATAAATTTAATACTTGTGAATGCAAAAAAATCTTATGATCGCATAACTTAAATTTATTAAAATTTCGAAATGTGATGAACAACATATGTGCCATATGTTAAAGTACACAGTCATACACATTATTATTTTCGGCCACATATTCAGTTCTTCGTTGAAACAATTAACAACTCTGTGATATACATATGTTGTGTTTTATAACAAATGACCCCTTAGTGTGACATATGTAGATATTTGATTTTGGTAGTAATATTAAGGTGTTATCTGATAAAACATGTTGCTCATCTAAAGAAAATCCATTTTTATTTCTACCAAATCATGCATAAATATGTATTTTCACTATAAGGAAATGTTTGACGGACACCGACCACAGCTGACATCTCAAACATCTCATTGGGTATCATAATCAAGTTTGCGTCTTGTGTTGTGTGAATCAGTAGTTTAAGGTATTAGGTCACTAATAGTAATGTTTACAAAATGGCCTTTGCTTGGTATATTCTGAAAGGTAACCGTGTTTTGCACTATTTTGCAAATTTTAAACAACTTTTACCGTGCCGTTTTTTATAAATTTTGAATAACTTATGGTAACTCCTTAAGCTCATGTAGAGACACATTTCAAAGTGATAGCCACTATCCAAAACGTTTGCAGAAAATTCATTTTACCATTAATTTCAATAGAAGAAACATCAAACTATTGGAAAACAATTATAAAACACAAAATAAAAATGTCAATATCATTTTTTCTATGGTGCCTCAAGTAAACGGATATAATGAGACAGAATTCATGCTTCAACATTGAAAAAAAAAGGTCGAATGATGTGTTTCTGTTTTGAATTTTGCTTACTCCATTTAAAAATAACCTTAGGGAAGATGTAAAACCTACCTAAATTTCTTCCACAATATATAATCTAAGAGTGAAAGCAAAATAGAGAACTTTCACCGCGTGTAACTCAATATTTTTAAAGATGTGTAACTCTACCCCTTCTGTTTAAGTAGTAAATTCACTTTGAACACCAAGAAATCGCTTATAATATTCATCTTTTTCCACTTTTGTACAAAAAATCAATAACAAGTCTTAAAAGAAGTAAAAACTTACTAGTAAAAAAGGAAAATAAGGGAAAAAATATTTGGTCCCAGTAGGGCTTGAACCTATGCACCCCTAAGAATTGCAGTAAAAGTAGGTTTATGGTAGGAATTGAATACTCTTCAAAAAGGAGGTTCTCTATTAGTGATCTAATACCTTAAAATGAAATACATTTAGTTATGATTTTAATTGTGCTGATAATGTTTTATAAAGTAGTTCAAAATTAATGAGTATTCATTGTTCCGCCTACTATGGATTTCCCACATTCTACGAGGTGGAGCAATTACCAAAGCAGGGACTGCATACAAGAAATAATGTATCTACGCTACGCTCCGTTTCAGCAAACTTAATTGCATTAGAAGTTCAATAAATGATCTATAACCTATACTTACAATGTATGCAAGTACGGCGATACTTCAAAGATAGAGTCAGAGCACGCGCTTTGTGTGACGTCAAGATAAAGAAAAAAAGTTTCACGACAAGGTGAATGAATAATTTATTGTGGATGAGGCGGGGTTAACGGTTACCTGTCAGGATTACTTCAAAAATAGTTTCAGCTGCACCGTTTTTGTGACGTAAACGTGCAACTCTATCGATTTCAAAAATGTTGAAGGGGCAATTTGATCTGCAAGCAGTAGTAAAATTCCTTGGTCTTCTCCCAAAGTCAAATAGGAGCACTTGGCCTCTTGTAGGTGCAGTTTGAGCTGAAAAACATTCAAACAACTTCTTCTTCTTATGAAACACTTGATGGATCTTCATCACATTTTGTCTGTCGCAGTATTATAAATTCCCTGGCTCCTTCCCTTTTAGGGGCTGCTAGCACTACCATAGAAATACCTTTAAATGATACTGCTCGATAGATCTATATCACACTTGGTCTGTAACATCATAATAATGTCCTGTCTTCATTTTTATTCAAATGGGAGCACTTAGACCCCCTTTTAGGGCTTCGAAATAAATTTAAACAACTTCTTTTCATGAAGCGCTTGATGGATCTTCATTCATTGTCTATAGCTTTCTTATAAAGTCCTCTCTTGTAACATGGGGACATCTGGCATCATTAAGGGGACACAATATAGCTAGCTAAAAACAGAAATTTCTTTAAATGTCTGTTTTCCTTGAACGTCTTGATAAATTTTCATTTATTTTGATCTTACCATCATTGGAAAGTCTTCTGTCAAATTTGTTTATATAGGAAATGGGGTACTTGACCTGTTTTATGTTTTTATACTTAACGCAGTTGTTACCATTCATGATTAAGTGTTGCATACATATCTTCAAGAAACAAACAAAGACAAATATCAAACAGAGAATGCCACGTACCAAAAACGCAGCCTCCCCAAAACGAAACCCACAGCACGCAAATGTGCACACCATAAACACAAACACACACACAAAAACACATACTCGCACACAAAGCCAACACACGAGGACAAAACGAACAAACAAAGGAACACAGAGGGGCATCGCCTTGGAACGGTCAGTGGCAAAAACACCACTGGGGAGCTTAAACCGGTTTATGGTGCGCACCCAACCTCACTCTTACCCCCACCATGTTCCAAAGACACGGGACAGTGTAAATAAAAGTAATCCCCTCCAGGTGAATCTCTAACAAACGTAATGGAAACAAAAAGGCATGGCATGTAAAACACAAAAATGCTCGTGTATAAATATATAAAAAGCAAACCTTAAGACCCAAAAACGTATGTACTCAATGCCTTGGCAGAAGGTCGCTATGGCCTGTAATTTTCCTTATTCAAGCAGAATAATTTGGTTGTGCTGTTTGCTGTTTTAGACGTCTTTATCAACCAAACCTTTGATAAGAGGGAACGTACTTGATCTAATCGACATAATACTTGTTGGTAACATAGGTTTTGTTTTGAAGTTTAAATAAGCTGTACATTTTATCTGTTTTAGTAATATAAAAACAAAATGACTACAAAAGTATTTTTATTGCTGCATAAATGTGTTTTATTCAGAGGAAAACAGGTGTTAGTGGCACAAAAACTACTGTTGGTCGAAACGGTATACCTTTGTTTATTCTGAGATAATGAATCTGATTTAAGTTTTTTTCTATTTGAATTATAAATTGTGTTCATTACATATGGATCAAACAATCGTCTTAAATGTTACAGAAATCTTTTTTACCTTTCTTTGAGCTACGTCACTTTTTAGAACAGTTAAATAATTGTTTGATGCCGACATATCATCTCTGCTCAATTTGCCATTTTCACTTTTTATTAACGTCAGTTACAGCTGATTCATCATAGTGCGATTGGAGAAATAAAAAAAAACAATCTGGTAAGAATCTGAAATGTTTGTATTTATTACTGTGGAGCTGTCTACACAATAGTAAATACAGAAATTGTTTTACTCATAGGAAATAGCATTGTTTGTTGCAGATTTACTTATGGTGTAGACTTTCAAATACTTAGAAATAGTGATAAAAATGTAATATGTATGTATAGAAATGATCTTTTTATTTTTACAAAAATTAGTTAATGTTAACTAGATTTCCTAAATAAATGTTTCAGTGACTGAGAGAGTAAGAATTTCTGATAATTGAAATAACTAGGAGACGACTGAAAACCAAGAACACATTCGCAGCTCCTATTTAATCAAAGTATGGCAGATAGTAATGTTTCATACATGAAGCGGTTTAGACACATTGGTTTTCTGCTGTTCGTATGTTTGTCAGTTTTTCCGTCTGTATGCCACAAAGATTTTTCGCCCAACTCCTCCGACACCGCAGGATGGATTCACAACAAACTTTATATGAATGATAATTGCCAAGCGTAGTTGTGCATATCGTCGGCATTTTCTTGTTTTTATGATTTTCAGTTAAATTATGGCCCTTGATTCATCAATTTGTATGATGTTTCGGCAACTTCTGTTAAATAATGGTGTTGATTTCCACCAAACCTTACAGGAGTAATCAATGTCAAGCCTTATTAAAGATATCACTGGCATTTTCCGGTTCGATGATTTTCAGCAGAATTATGGTCCATGATCTATCAAATGTAATGATATTTTGGCCACTTCTTTTATATAATTTGGCGGATTTCCATGAAATCTTACAGAAGTATTAAGTGCCAAGTTAAGTTATATATATCATCGACATATTTTGGTTCAGCGATCTAGAGCAAGGTTATGGCATTCAATCTTGTCCGGCCAATACCACCAGGAGGAATTGCAACAAACTTCATAAAAGTGGTCATAGCCAAGCCTACTTGCGCATATCATAACCATATTCCTGTTTAGTGTTTTACGACAGAGTCTCGCCCTATATTCGTCAAACTTTCGATATTGTAGACATTTCTCTTATACTATAGTAGGAGATTGCAACCATTCCTTAATGGAGTTATCAGTACATTATGCATATCATCGACATGTTCTTGCCCTTTATTTGTCAAATATTAAGATATTTTTGGCAACTTTTCTTACACAATTGTAAAGATTTCCAACAAACCTTAAAGGAGTCATCAGTGCCAAGGTTAGTTATCCAGTTGATTTCTTAACACCCCAAGGGTCTTCTTACAGATGTTATTACATTGGCTATGTCAAATACATTATAACTCCTTATTGATTTAAACATGACGTTTTTATTTTAAAAGAAATTGTAGTTGATATGAACTTAATGGATAGAAATAGAATAAGTAATGTTTGAATACAAAGCTATAACTCGGCCGTATTTCTTTTATTTCATTAGCAGTAAGATTATTTTCGAAACATACGTATGGAATTTAGTCTTACGAACGAAGCTGTTATTAAAGAGGATAGAAGAACTCCAATCTAAAACGAAGAAAAAGCGTCTTGGACTTATTGCTCTTATTTTTTCCGGATCTGAATTTCAAATTCTTTTTTTTCCCGGTTAAATTTTAAAATTATGCCTGTACTGGGGGCGTTTTGGGTTTTGTAGATTAATTGTTTTTGAAAAACCCAAATGTTCAAGTCGGTCTCTATTATTCCCCCTTATTTGCTTTCTGTATTTCGGCTTTTCTGAATTAATTTACTTTTAAATTTTTAAAATGAAACCCTGTTTTCCTTTTTAAATTTGGCACTCATGCCCCCCCCCCCCCCCAAAAGTCAAAATCTGTAAGTATCAAAAAAACGGGGCCTGGGTAGTAGAGGGTTTGATGTTCATGTTTGCTAAATTTTTTTTTAAAAGTGTTAAAACGGGATTTGTTTTCTTTTCCCAAAAATCCAGAAAAAGGGAAAACGACCCGTATGCAAAAATTGACACCCGTTAGGGCCCCAGTGCTTCATACTTTGTAAACCTGGATATAAAATGATTGGCCCAGAAGTTTACTTGTGGGGGCCCCAAAGGGAAATTGGAGCAGCGGCACAACATATTGTAAAATTTTAAAGGTTTTTTTTTTTTTTTTTTTTGTTCAAACGTTTTCAAGTTATAATAAATTGCAATCGAGTCATACCCATGTAAGAACTTATAAACAAGTGAAAGAGGAAAATTTAGAAAAGGTCTAAAAGCATTTCAATATCGTCTTACAACTAAAAAAAATTGCCATCGGTTCAATTACAAAAGTGTTTTTTTAATAACGTTCATCACAGATTCCCCGGTTTTAGTAAAAGGGGGAAAGGGGGTTTATTTTACAAATTATCCCCCCAGTAAAAAAGTTTTTTTTAAGAAATTAAAACCTGTTTGTCTAGTAAAATATGGATTTAAAACTTTTTTTAAAAAATTTTAAAATTCCCCTTTTTCAAAAGTTGTCTTTTAAAAAAAAAACCCCTTTAGAAACGTTTTCCCGTTCCTTTTCCCCGGGGATGACGAAACTATGCTTCCTTGGAAATCCATAAAATAAAAAGGGGTCTGAAACCTTTCGCACTGTCCCCCCTCATTGCCTCATTGATTTGTATGGAAAAGTGGTTTTACTTGGGGAGACGGGTTAGAAACTGGTACGGGAACCAAAAACACTGGTTATTTTAATTCCCTTTCTACCCAATCAATGCCCCCTAAACCAAAACCAAAAAAAAGCAAAAATTACAACGTTTATCAAAACTTTGAAATTTTTCATCTTGATGTAATGCCATAGTTTTTTGTGTAAGCACACTGCCATGTGAAAAAAACCTCTCGACCATTTGTTTCTGAATTATAAAGTACAGCTTTTTTTCTTTTACTTGTTTTAGACTGCGGGAACCCCTGACGAACCCGTTAAATAAAAAAGTTTTCGTATCGAAGGGGCACAACGTATCAGTCAGGGGGAAAACTACGGTTGTAAAAGGGCTACACGTTATTTGGAGATAACAGTACCATATGTAAAGAAAAGGGTTTTTGGGACTGTTCTTTCCCTGTAAACTGAAAAAATTAAATGGTATTATTTTAACTTATATTTTTTTTTCCCAATACTTTTTTCCCGAAAAAAAAAGGGATATGAAAAAAGGGGGCTCCCCTCATTCGCCCGTCTCTTCACCCGGAAATTTAAAAGATTCGATGTGGGGCACCAAGAAAACTTTCCCTTAGCCCCCCAAAGGGTTAAATTTGTCATATTGGGTTTAAAAAAAAAAATTTTTTAAGCATGCTCTTTTTCGTTCAATTCCTCTCCCAAACCTTGAAGGATTTTAAATTTTTACTTGCAAGGGTTTCGAATGTCCCCAGAGTTAAAATGAGTCTTATTCGGGCGAAAATTTCAAAACTTTAGCCCGATGTTGGTCAAACAGGGGGTGTTAGCAGGGTCTCTTTTTGCCCGGGTCTGTCACCTCGGCATACATCAAGGGATTTTCCGGGCTTGATGTTCCGGATAAATGACGACGAATCGAGAGAAAGGGGACCCACAATCTTAGCTGTAAGTCCAATGAAAACATTTGGGATTTTAAAAGGTTTAAACTTGCCCTTAATTAAGCCCGGGATCTTTGTAAAATAATGATTGGGACGTGTCCGCCATCCCCGAGCTAGATCCTGAGCCCCCAAGCCAAAAGGGACACACTTAAAGGGCCCAAAGGGTTAATTTTATTCTAATGCCCGGGTTCATCAAAAGATTTCATTTAATATGGTATGAAAAAAAACCCCATTTTGGGAAAAAACTTGTCGCTTCGTGGCACCCCCCCCCCCCCCCCCATTTAAAAGGTCTTTTTCCACAACATTTAAGATCTAAACGATTTTAAGTCATTTTTTGTCTGGTCAATTTTTTAGTAAGCCCTTTGATCCCCCCCCTTGTAGGTCCTTTGTCACTTTCCGGGGCCCCAGGCTAATTTTTCTCTTTTTTTGGGAATACGTTTAATTACCCTTTTTATGAAAAAATTAAGGAACAGGGGTTTTTTTTCCCGGGTTTTCCCCAATTTAAATCTAAAAATAGCATTGAAATTTAGAGAAATGATGTTTTTGTATGGGTGTATTTTATTTTTTTTGATTCCTTTGGGTTCATGGGTCCGTTAAATTTAGTCCACTTAAGTTTGTTTTGGGGACGTGGGGGTGTAGCACTTTTTTTTTTCCTCAAATAAAAAAAGACCGATAAAAACGAGATTGCTTGTAAGTTAAAACGTAATTTCCAGAATTCAAACCAAGGCATCAGAGATATTATTTTATCATATCATTTTAGATGGTCCTTTCTGTGGGAATTCTGATTTCAAACAGCTACCTAGTAGAAAGACATGGCTTTCCCGTAGATCTAACCAGTCAGTCTTGAATAAATCCCTGAAAAACCCAACCATGTTTATGTGCTGTAATATTATTTAACTTACAAAATGCCCATATTAAATTTTGAAAAATGATTTCGGTCTGTTTTTAGATTGTCTTAAACCAAAAACCACCCCGGAAAAATGGTAGCGTTAATAAAAAAAAATGGAAAAACTTTTGGATTTTGGGTAACATTTTTTGAAATTACTGGTTTCGTTTTGAAAGGTGCAAAAACAGCTTTTTTGTCTGTTAAATTGTTTTGGGATGTGCCGCCCAACCTTTTTGGCATTATCAAGGGGTTTTGTAATTTTTTCAAAATTTTTTTGTAGTTTAAATAAAATTAAAAAAAAAAAATTGAAAGTTACAATCCTGTCGGGGCGGGGTTTTTTTGGGTTTTTTTGTTAAAATAGATGTTGGGGATTTTTTCCTAAACAAACCAACTTTCATTTTTTCCTTCTTACCGAAATCTGTTTCTTTGAAAGTCCCAAGGTTTTTATTTATGCTTCTCGAAAATTTTGTGGGTTAAAATTTTTGTAAAGTTTTTCTAGTGCTCATTAAAAGTTTTAAAAAGCAAGTAACACTTTTAACTTCATTTTGAAAAATTTTCCAAGGGGGGTTTTTTTTATTTTTGTTGTTTTAAATGTTTTTTGAGGCTTTGGGTAAAAAAAATAATACAAAAATTTCCCCTCACAACCAATCAAATTTAATTTTTGCAGACAATTTTTGCTCAAATTTTGTTTAATGGTGGTCCCAGATGTAAAAACTCAACCCGGGCATTGGGGGAACACTTTTAAAAAGATTAAACATTTAAGGTCAACGGCGTTTCAAAAAGGAGCAAAAATTACTGAGTAAAGGCCCTGTCGCCCAAATTTAGATTTTCTCGCATTTTTAAAATAAATTATTTATTTTAAATGTTTTGTACTTTAAAATCAAAAAGGGAAATTTTTTTTCAAAAAAACCCAATTATTTTTTATTTCACAACGGGGAAAAGGGAAAAAGGGGGAAAATGTAACAGAAAATAAAAATTTAAAGCAATAAAAATAATAATATTGATTTTTTTTTTAAAAAATTTTGGATAAAAGGGGATATTTTTTTACATTATACATAAAAGTTACATTTACTTTATAAAAAGTATATGTGCTCTTTTAATATTATCGAAAAAATTTAAATTTGTTTTTTTTATTTTTATGGGAACATATTGAAAATTTTTTCAAAGCTGTAGGAAAATCATAGAAACATTTTAAAAAAGATCATAACTTTTTTTTAGTGCTTATTTGTGTGATTTGTAATCCCCCTTTTTCGAAACCGTGAATATTTTTCCCGGAATGAGATCACACAGTTTTTCTCCTATTCTTTGCATTCGTGTGAACCCAGGAAGCAGCAAAAATATGAAAAAAAGGTAAATACAGTTTTTTTAAATAATTTTAAATATTTCTTATTTACGGGGGAGGTGAAATTGAGGGTGTTTAGATGAGATGCCAATGGCGGGGAAGGTATACCCCCCCCCCCATAAAAAAAAAATGTATATGCACATTTATTCTTTTTCATTATTTGATTAATGGTCATAATTTTTCTTGTCAAGTATATCCAATTTTTTTTCAAAGAAAAGTTTATTCTGTATTATACCAGTATTAAAAACTAAACCCAAAAAATTAAGTCAAAAGTAAGGGCACAAAACGTTTTAAACCCTTACTTCAGATTTCCTGATGCAAAAAATTTTCAAAAACTACCAAGAAAATTTTTGAGAAAAATTTTTTTCTGTGTTTCATTTTCTTACATTTTATTTAAATTTAAAAACCCAAAAATTTTTATTTTGGAATTAGTTAAAACCCCAAAGTTAAAATAAATTTAGTCTATTTTTGGAAACTGTCCCTTTTGACCCTGAATTTTTGGGACCCCAAAAATTATTTTAAAAAATTTAAAAAGGGGCTTACGTTTGAATTCGGGGGCAAAATTTCCCCCCAAATTGTTTTTAAAGCTTTAAATTTTTGAAAACAATCATTAAAAACAAAAAAAAATGCAAAAAAAAACAAAAGGCCACCATTATTGAAAAATAGATATCTGTTCTTAAAAAACATTTTTTACCCCCAAAATGCCGTTTTAAGGGGGAAATTGATTTTTTTTAAATTTCCCGGGGCCCTTTAATTCTATTGCATTTTTTGTGTTTGGGATAATTGCCCTTTCAGTTTTTCAAAATTTGAAAAAATTTCTGTTATTTGGGAAACATTTCGCCCATCTTTTAATACAGAGAATTCTAGCGTACGTCCTTGAAGAAAATTTTGCCCCATTCTTTGCCCTAACTTAAAAGGTACAAATAGTTTCTTTAAATCGGGACGCTTTCAAAGAAATAAATACAATCCATGTATATCTAAAATTTTAAAAAAAGTAAAAATACAAAAAATTTTAAGATAAAATAAATTTCCCTTTTCAAGTCTGAAACGTAAACTCCTTTTTTTTGCTTAAATGAAATTGAAAACCAGGAAAATTTTTGCCTTACATTTACGTGGGCAAACAATTTAAATGTAATAAAGCTTTTGGAAATTTAAAGGGATTTAACGTTACATTACATTAATGAGTTTTTAAAATAACAACGGTGTTTCCCTCATGGCCAGTACTTTTTGGTCTTCGTAAAAAAGGGGAAAAAATAAGGCGAACTTTGACCGGTAAAATTACACATAGTTTTCCCCCGCGAAAAAGGGGTTTTTTTTCCCCGAGTATACCTTCTCCTTTTGGAATCTTATAAAAAAAAACCAACCCTCAGTTTAAGCAAATTCCGTAAGTAAAAATTGTCAAAGTTATTTGAAACAACAAATTTTTTAACTTTAATTTCCAATATGTTGCGGTCCCTGCGAAAATTTTTCACGAATTTTGATTTTCTGCATCATTTTTTTAAATAGCCAGGTTGACGGTTTATGCAGTACGGACTGGGAACATGCCCGTTTCCCCAAAAAGGCGTTATCTATTTTCTGGATTATTTTAAAGGACCACAGTCTTAAAAAGAAGTAGGAGACAAACGCCCTTGACCTCATACTAGAACAAAACTCTATCGGGTTTGGGAAACAATTAAATGTAGGTTTGTTCGCCTGGGGGAGGGCAAACATGGAGCAAAAAATGGGGTTTTAAAACAAAATATGAAAGACAAAATGTTGCGTTTTTAATGAACTCTGTTTAAATTAAACCTTTGTTTATTTTTTTTGGGACTGTACCAAAATGTTGTTGTTTGAAAACATTATTTATTTTTAATCAGAAAGTGTCTCATAGAAACTGGGGGACTCGCGTATCCCCTTTTCAGAGGAACGACCCAACTGTTTGACGCAAAACCCTATTCATAACGTTTTTCCCATTTTTTGGAGTGGAATAACTCAAAAAAGGGGTATGTCTAAAGGGTTTTTCCCCCATTAGGTTTTTTTGTCGGACAAAGTTGTCTTTGATATTTTTGTATTGAACATTTTTTTTAAATTAAGTTTTTAATATATTCATCATGTTTTGGGTCGCAAATTAAAAACCCACTTTTTGGGGTTAAAGATGCGAAGGAATTAAAACCACAGGGCGCAGCCCGAGTGATATAATGCTACGCATCTAAAACAAAAACATGTTTTAAATTCAAGAGAAAAATTCACAAAATGAGATATATTTTTTTCGTTTTCAAAAACTTTTATAAAGGATTTTTAAAGTCCCACCCTTGTCGGCAGAATTAAATTTTTCCCCGTTTTCAATGGGGTTCTTTTTTGCGCGCCCTACGCCGTTTGGGACGCTATGACAAATATTTGTGACGCCCAGAACAGTGAATGTTGTTTAAAATTTCACTTTTTTCCCTCTTCTTTTTTTTAATGGGAAAATGAATCGGATGTGTTAGAATTTTGATTTTTTTCAGACCCCACTGTATATTTTTTTATTGCAATATGATAGAAAAAACATTGTTCTCAAAAAATCGGGAAAAACTTTAAAACTTAGGTAATATACCCTTAAAACCCCTTGATAACGCCATTTTTAAAGGGGATTTTAAAAAAAATTTATTGGGGATTTTTTAAAGTAAAATTTTTTGTCACAAATAATTTAAACATAATCCCAAAATACAATTTTTGTTTAACTTTAAAATTTAATTAAACATAAAAAAGTCGTTTTGTCTGGGGATCTTAGATTCATTTTATCAATTCCGTCTTTCTCATAAAGTACCATTTTTCCCCTGGTTCCTTTGAGGAGTGTTCAAATTGAAAACGCTCCTTAGCATAGGGAAATTTGAATGCACTAAAATTTAAGAAAAAACATTTTCAACCAAGACCCGATTTTTTTGCAGGACGTTGTTTTTCAATTGATCTTAGAAATTCGAGGTCCCACAGAAAAACCCACAAATGACTTTCTGCCCAGAACCCCCCAAATCCCCCTTATTCACCAAAATTTGGGCCTTTTGCCATTCTTTTTAAAGATTCTAAATTTATAAAAATGCTTTTTTTACTACATTTGGACTTTGCTAAAATTTTAGAAGAAAACCAAAACCTTTAAACAAACCACAGAGGGGACACTTTATCGATATTCCCCTTTGGCCCCAATCTTTTTTTCATAAATGGGTTGTTTGATCAAAAAAAAACCCAAATGTTTCTGTTTTATTCTTTCGGGGTTTTAAAAATTTTCAAGTAGGGCTTTTTTGCATACACAAACAAATATTAAGTGAAGGTCTCCCCCCGTTTAAAATTTTTCCCCAACATTGGTTTGTAGTCACGGACAAATTTTCTGTAAAAACCGGGCGAATTTGGGAATTTATTTATTGTTTTATTACGTTCGTCTTTTCAGTTATTTTAAACAAACCTTTTCAGTGTATGTGATTAACTTCCCCTTCTTAAATATGTGGAAAAAGTGTGGGAAACCGGGATTTTGGTATAGCATTCAATAAAATGCAGTAAAAATCAACTTTCGGGTTTTTTTCCCCCCAAAAAAATAAGGGCTTTTTTAAACGCTTGGTTCCCACCCGCTTTTTAAAGGGTTAGGGACCAAAACCCTCTAGGGACTGGCAAAATTTTCAGCCCCGGATATACTGTGATAGTCCTTTCGGGGACAAAAATGATCTAAAAATCTTGCTGGGGGAAATTTAAAAATCCAATTTTTTGTTTTTTACCAATTATGGCCGCAATAACACCCACATAGGGGACCTTTGGGCATTGGGAAAATTATTTTTCCTGATTATTTAAATATAATCGACTTAAACCCACAATTGCATTTGGGTTGGGAAATTGGGCGTAAGTCCACAAATCGTCCACTTAAACCGGGGCAGGTAATAAAAACAATCGGGAAAAACCCCTAAAAAATACACCGAAATATTAAATATTTGAAAAAGTTTGCATTTTTTTTGTATTTTCGCAGTTTTTTTTTAAAAACACAAATTTGTTTTTTTACATGCACCGTCTTTGTTTTGCAAAAATTTTAAATTTAATAAAAATTTTAATAAATAAATTTAAAAAAGGGGGGACTTTGTGTAAATAAACTCGGGAGATATGACTTATTTAGGTTTTTTGACAGAAACTTTCTAAAAAAATTATTTTTACCAAATACTTAATTTTTATAAAGCCCCCCCCGCCCCCCAAAGGGGGGTTTTTAAAAAATGGGGATGCTAATATTTTTTTGATTTTCTTTTCATTTTCCCTTTTCCGAACCAAAAAGAAGTAAAAACTTATTTCTGATGGTATTTATTCTTATGTTATTTTTAAAACTATGACCAAGAACAGGGGTCGCTAAAAATTGGACAAAAACATCCACACTCGGGGTTTCCCAGCCTACGCGAAAAAAGGGATTTTTAATAGAAACCACAAAAATATAAAGTCAGCAAAAAAAAGGGACAAACTTTTAACCCAGGTACATATTGTCTAGGATTTAACCCGCTTATAAGTTTCGCGAGTCTGCGCATTAAAAAAACATGGAAGAAATTTTTTAAGAAAAAACAAGTTGCCTTTTTTTTTTTTTTTGGGCCCAAAACAAAATGGGGGGTGCTTTTTTTTGGAGCCGCAATTTTGTCTATACGAAAAAAGACATATATCATGCCCAAAAAAAATACGGTAGGCTTACAAAATTTTGAAAATATAAAAGGGTATACTATATTTTTGTTAGCCAAAGGGAAAGGGTTGGGGCCCCTTTTAAATTTGTGGGGGGGACCCAAAAAATATTAGGATATATGCACGGGGGGGGAAGTTTACTCAAAGGGGGGGGGTTTTCTTCTGAAAACCCTTTCCCATTTTTCTTCTGTTTAATTTTCCCCGGAGTTCTTCTGTTATCTGTAACAAAAAAAGGAATCGTCGTAAAAAGGGGTTTTTATAAATCTTTAAAAAGAAGTTTGGGGTTAAAACTAAATTTTTGATGATAAAGGTTGCCTCTTTTTTTTGTGCAATTGTCAAAAAAAACGGGTTTAGTTAATAATCATCCCCCCACTTCTTTAAAATCAAAATTTTGGTACAATATAAAAATCTTTTGCTTATTCATCCATATTAATCTACTCTTTCACGTTTTTTTAAACCTCACAAAACGCAATATCCAAATTTTAGTGAAAATTCTGCAAATATAAACCACTGTCTAACAATTTTATACCCGATTTTTCTGATGTTAGGGGAGTTCAGGTGAAAAATTTGAAGAGGTCACAGATTTTCTTATGATAACTTTTGTTATTTCCAGGGGGTTTTTTTTTTAGCTTGTTAAGATACTTTTAAACTAATTTTATTTTTTAGAAAAGGGGGTTAATCAGGTTTTTTAAATTAAGATATTTTTTCCCCCGGGGATGTAATTTTGGTTTTTATAAAGTTTATTGAGTCTTTTTTTAAAGTTAAAAAAATGTGAGTAAAATAAGTAATTATATATATTTAAAAAAGAATAGGTTTAAAAAAAACCCGTAAAATTTTATTGTTCATTCTAAACAATGGATTGCCCAATTTTTTTGAACCCAAAAGTTTTGTGGATTCCCCTTTTGGGTTGATCTTGAATTTTAAACAAAACCTTTTTCTTTTAAATTTGGGGGCATTAAATGCTTTAATTTTTCCCGAAGCTGTTTTTTCTGAAGTGGTTTTTTGCAAATTTCTATGTACGACTGCCCGTTTTTAATCCAGGATTTTTTTTGTTTCTTGTTTTGCATATTCATAAAATGACCTTTTTCGTTGAATTTAAAATGTGGAGGTTGAAAAGGCCAAATGCTAGGTAAAGCTTTAGATAATTGAGCCGTGTTATGGGGAAAAACCCAAAATAGTGGCTTTGTGGGCCCGCATGGATCCAAAACCGCCTGGGATTTCCCCGAGTTGGTTCAGGGGTCCGTGCTATTCACTTTCATTGGGCTATTGAATTAAAAGAAATCGTTGCGGACAGGAGGGGCCCTGACCCCGACTGCGGGATGCGCCGGCTGGTTGGATCCATGCCCGGTCGTAAAGCCCCTTTGTTTTGGGTTTTTACATGGGCACGGCTCAATTGCCCCCCCCCCTTTTTTTAGATGTGCAGTCAATTTTAAATTTCGTCACAAACTTCCCGACACGTCTGAAACAGTTGCTCATGTTGAAAAATTCCCCTGAAAGGGAAAAACGGATTAAAAACATTTAGGCCCTGGGCCCAAAAATTAAAAACCCTTCGTGACCATGCTAAGACAAGAAGGAAAAATTCAAAATTAAAAATTTTTATTGTATGATATTTTTTGTAAGGACCAAAATTTGCCCCGCGACATAGGGTTTTACCCATAAACAACAAAAATTGTACAAAAACAAAACAAAAAAACTTTAACGGCCCAAAAAGAAATTATACCCAAAACCCCACCAAATTTTAGCTTTAGATGTACATGGAAAATTTTCATATAATTTTTTTAAGGATAATTGTGTTTATGCAAATTTTTTTTGTTTTTTTTTTTATGTTTTTATAACCCAAAAAAATTTTAAACCTTTAAACCCAAAGCTTTTTGCATACTATGTTTACAGTTGTATTCATATCAATAGTTTTCATAAAATGTAAAAATGTTAAAAAATAAAGGGTTTTATATTTCAGTAAAATAATTTTTAACTTTTCCATCATAAATTTTTCTATTTATTCATTTATAGAAAATTTTAAAGGGGAAAAGAAAAAAAAAAACAGTCACAATGCGACCCTTTTAAAATAGGGTGAATTTTAAAAGTGACTGGGGTAAATTTTTTCATAAAACTTAAAATTTTTAATTTTCATAAATTTTTTACGAGTGGGATTTAAAATTTTAAAAGCGCCCGACTACTGCGTTTTCCAAAAGGGGGTTTTTTCCTCATACTTTCATAACTAAATTTGTCTTAAAGAATATCATTAAAAGCAATTAAAGTGAATTTTAAAAATGCTTTTCTATACAATCCCCTTTATCAGAAAAAGACCTTTTGCATTTTCCCGAAAGGGTATAAGACGTTTTTGAGTCCAAATTTTGGTTTTGTTTTGGAAAAATAAAAAGGGGGAGTAGTAATCATCATTAAGGGGCGGGACACAAATCCCTTTTAAAAATAACCCTTGTTTTGAATTAGAAATTTTAAAAACAAAACGTTATATTTGGGAAATCAAAAACACAATATCATACTCATAAAACCACAAAACTGTGGTTATTTGAAGTATGAAAATGGTGTTTTTGAGTAACATTAGAAAAAACGGGTTTTAAAATTGTTAGAAGGGGGTTTATGTTTTTTTCAGCTTTGCAATAAAATTAAACTATTTTCGTGGGGGTGGGATTTAAGAACGTGAATGAGTTTAAAATAATAACCCCCTTTTTGAATTTTTTGTCCCCAAAAATGTCGATTTCAAAGAAAGTGGCGAAAATTAATTAAAACTAAACCGTTTTTTTCCCGGGCAAAATTGGCACAAAACTGAGCAACCTTGATCATCAAAAAATTTAGTTTTTTCAAACCCCCCCTCCTTTTTTTAAAAATTGAAAAAACCATTTTTTGGACCCATTCCTTGTTTTGTCATATAGAAATTAAAAAGAACCTGTAACGTTTTCCGGGAAATCCGTAACATTTTTCAGAAGAAAAAAAAGACGGGGGTTAAACAGAAAACTCCATCCTTCGGAAAACTTCCTCCCCCGTGATATGGTAATCATGTATATCTGGAAAAATTTTACTTGATAAAAGGAGCATAAAACATATTGACCCAAAATTGAAAAAAAATGTTCTTTTAACCAAAAAAAGCCTTAAAGCGTTTATTTTGATTTATGGGGGGTTTTTAAACCCAAGGCATAAGGTTAAAATAGAAAAAATTTTATATTCAACAAAATTATACTGCGGAATATGGTATACAGGAAAATAAGTAAATACAAAAAACATTTGTTTTTAAACGAAAGAGATTGGGGTTTTTTAAGGGGGAAAGGAGGGTTTTATAACTAAGGCCGTAAAGTATATCCTGAAATATAAGTAACTGTACTAAAAAAGCCGGGAATTCTTTGTTTCGGCTAAGTCCTTTGAAAAACTTTTAAAAAGGGGTACAATTTTAATTATGTTTTGCAAAATAAAACCGGCACTTTACATCATTTACGTTTTTGAAATATACCCCAAATTCAGTTGAAGGTTTTAGGGAGATTGAAAAATTATCTGGACAAAGGGTAAAGGACAGTAGGGGGGAAAAAAAAGGGCGAAAACTTAAGGCGGCAACTTTTGTCGGGGGCACTCAAAAACAATTTTTTCTAAGAATCCCCTTTTTCTCTTTTTGTATTTTTTGGAATGCATTTTCTTGTGATTTTATTTAAAATGTAATATATTGCCAGGTCTTAAAAGGGAAATGGATTTTTCAACGTGAGTAGCAAAATGACCCCGATGTTTTGCAGTTTTAAGAAATGGAAACGGGGAAAAGCCTCGCATTCAGTCCCAAAAAACACCATCAGGGGTTGGATAACGAAAAACGGGTTTTATTTGTATTCCCCTGTCCCTGCAGTGTCAACCAAAGCAACTTGATTACAATTTTCCGGGACGGTGGGTCCAAAAGGATAAAGGGGGGCCACCAAAATAAGATGGGGTTTGGGTATGAGGATTTGGTTTTTTTTAAAAACGATGGTGTGAAACAAAAGGGCCCGTTATAGGTAACCCCCCCCAACATAAATGTTGTATTTTTACTAAAAATTTAAAATTTTTTACAATGCGGCCCTTTTATTTATTTTCAAAGGAATTTTTATCAATGACATTAAACCAAACATTTTGTTGAGAGGGCAACAAAATTTAAAGTTGAATGAATCAATTAGTTTTTTTTTTAATTTTTTTTTCAAAAGAATTAAAATTTAGGTGTTTAAAGCCTTTTCCCTTTAAAACAAGAGGTAAAAAAGTTTTTTTAACACTAACCCCTTATTTTAAAAAATATTTCAAAAAGGCCCCCAAATTTTTGCCCCCCCCCCCCCCCCCTTCCCAAGAAGGAGGGGTAATTTTTTTTGCAGATCGGGGTTGGGGCGGTCGGGCCCCTATGGAGAAACCAAACCCTTTTCCCGGGGGGTAACTCAAGAAAGCTTCGGCCTAAAGGGTTTTTGAAAATTTTTTAAAAGGGGGGTTGGTCATCAACCCGCAAATGATCCCCTTGATTTTGAGGTCAGTATTCCCAAAGGGAAGGGCACAGTTTACCTGAACGTAAAACGGTTTCCGGTGAAACCAAGAACGCTTTGGGCCCAGGGGGATGAAAGTTGATAGGGAAGGGTTTTTCATCACCAGCAGAAGGCCCCTATTTATTTTTTAGATCAGTATGTCAAAAGGGCAAGGGCCAGTGACCCTGAACAGTAAAACGGTTTCCCCGATGATAAATCAAAATGCTTGGGCCTAGGGTCCTTGGGAAAATTAATAGAGCGGGGAGGTCATGAACCCCCAAATGACCCCCATTGATTTTTAGGTAGTTAGTCAAAAGGGCAAAAAGGGCACAGTGACCAGGAACAGTAAAAATTTTTTTCCCGGGCCCCAAAAAACTCAAGGGGAAAGCTTAGGCTTTTGCCAAGAAAATTGATAGTGAGGTTTTTCATGAAACCCTAGTGATTTCCCATTGAATTTTTAGGTTTATTAGGTCAAATGTCAAGGTCACGGGACCCGGAAAAAATTAAAAGGTTTCTGGGTCTTCTTTTTCCAAAAAACCCCTGGGGCCCAGGGCTTTGATATTGGATGTAGCAAAATTATTGGCCTCTAGCAAGATTTTTCAGAAATTTTTCCCGGGGTGGAATATGGGGCCCCACCCCGGGGGGACATGGGTTTTATAGACTTTTTTAGGGAAAAAAATTTTAAAAAACCCTTTCCAAAACCCCCAAAGGTTTTCCCAAGGGGTTTGATATTTTGTATATGAAAAACTTTTTGGGGGGCCTCTACTAAAATTGTCCAAAATTATTTCCCCAGGGTTTTAAATATGGCCGCGCCCTGGGGGTCACATTGTTTACATAGACTTTTGTAGGGAAAAATTTTGAAAATCTTCTTGTCCCCAACCCCAAAGATAGGGCTTTTTATTTTTGTTTTGTAGCATCTTTTTGGTTTTCAACCCCAAAGGGGTTCAAATTATCCCTCTAGGGTCAAAAAAGGGGCCCCCTCCTGGGGCACATGGTAAAATATAGAAATTATAGGGAAAACTTAGAACCCTTAAGACTATAACCCACAACATTCAATTTTGGGGGCCCATGTATTTTTTCAATAGTGGGAAGTGAAAAACCCTTTACTTTAGTTGACCCGATCTTGACCTTGTGACCTAATTTTACATTTTTGAAGGGACAGGCTCCAAAATTTTGGGCCAAATTGGGTAGTTTTTTTGTTCCGAATAAACTTTGACCCTTTATTTTGACCTAGTGACCTACTATCAAATTTTCAAGCTTCAACCTTCAATTTTGGGAAAACAATTTCCTTTGCTTCGGTTCCCAAAAAGAAAATTTTTATTTTGAGATTGACCCAGACCTACTTCAAAATTTCTGAAGCTGCAGGCTTCAAATTTTGGCTGCATGCATAAAAATTTTTGTTTTTGATTTGACAATTTTGTTTTTTCTAGTATCTAATTTTCCCCATTTCTCAAGCTACAGCCTCCAAAATTTTTAAGCAAAACATTTTTCTGTCTACCGAAAAGAATTTTTAAAATTTTAAAAAGATCTAGTGACCTTTCTTTCACATTTTTTCAAACCCCAGCTTTCAAAATTTTGGGCCACATGCACGTGTTTTTTTAAAACCCAAAAAAAATTTAACCTTGATTTTTAACTCGAGCTAGACTTTAAAATTTTGGAAAAATTCAAAAATTTGGGCCCTTGGGTTGGGGCCAAGATCACTCTTTTGATCTTTTTGTTTTGGTTTAAAAGGGTTTTTAAAAACACTCAGATTTGAACCCGAAAATAGAACATTTGTTTACAAATAACATTTTAATTTCTGTTCCTTGTGCAATACGAATGGGTCAAGGGGGGCATTTCGGTTTGACGACCTCTTTTTTGTAAATTTGGGTTTGACAAGCTGCAAAAAGATTCTGAATTTTTCCCAACCCTAGGGGTTTTGACCTTTGACACACCTTCTAAAATTTACAAAAACTTTTTTCGGGGGCCCTTTGTTTGGTGCCTTGAAAAAAAAAATAAATACAGGGGGCGGCTTTTTCAACGTTTGAGAAGGATCCATAAGGGCACCATTGTTTCTTTACCAAGCTGCAATGAAAAAACTCCCAGACCTTGTGGGCACCTCTTCTACGAAATGAAAACCCCCGACGATTGCTCTAGATTTCCCGCCCGCGGACGAGCCGTAGGAAGAAATAAGCGGAGCTGGTAAGTTTTTTTTATTACAAATTTTTTTCGTTCTTTTTTTCTCTGCAAGCAACCAATATTTTCCTTTTAAATTCTTTTTATTTTCCCTTTTAAAAAGGCTTTTTTTAAAAAAAAAAAACATTGGAAAGGTTTCATTTTGAGCAGTTCTTAAGCATTTCCCCTTCAGGGAATTACAGATTTAAAAAATTTGAAGCCCCCCAGCACTAATTCAAAAAGCAAAATTACAAACCCCTCCAACCCTCCGCTAAAAAAACGAGTGCTGCTGCAAAGCCCAAAATGAGTCAAGTTGTCCTGGTCCAAAAGTCCTAAAACTTCCTTTAATATTTTAAAAACATATTTGTCTTAAAAAAACATGACTTGAAAAAACCCTTTAATTTTGGGTAATAACAGTTTAAAAAATGCCTGTTTATGTTTTCGTGGGCCCACAAAAAACCAAAAAAAAAAAACCCAAATTTTTAGTTTAGACCCAAAAATGGGATGAATTTTTTTTACACAGGGGAAAAAAATAAGACCGATAAAAGCAGGATTTTAAGTTTAAAACACTTGAGAGGAGGATATCTTTTAAAATTCAACAGCATTTTTAACTGGGAAAAAAAAACACTTTAATTCCCGTAATATTAAGTAAAAAAGAACGTGCCAAAAAAACATTAATTATCTTTTTTAGGTCCTTTTCAAAATACGTTTTTAAGATACATATAAGTATGGCTGTTTGTTTTTTAAGAAAAAGTTCTGTGTTTAAATATTCCCCAACCGGGTTTTTTAGTTTGAAATTTGAAAAAATTTATTTGAATTTGATGGGTGTTTCCCTTAATTTTTTCTGTAAATAAAAATGCTTTTTGTCGTGTTGTCTTGTTTGTATGTTTAACTATTTAAGCATTTTCAACAAAAAGTATGTTTAAAATTGTTTTAACCGGGAGAAAAATTTGACTTAAAAAGGGGTGTATCGTCTTTTAAAAAATAGCTTTTTTTTGATTTGAACCAAAAACTTTCAAAGTGTATCTTTTACTAAGAGGTCTGTTCCCAAAAAAATTTAAAAATTTTTCAGTTTTAAACTAAAGATTTTTTTTTCTTTTAGGGGCCCAAAGCTTCAAATAAACTTGATCCCAAAAAAAACAAGAAAAATTTGAATTATGTTTAATTTTATTGATATTAGCGGGGGTATTAATTTTTCCCCGCTAATTTGCGGGGTCGGGGGGCCAAAATTTATTCTTGCGCTAAAAATTAGACTGAAAATGAAAGGTTTTTTTCCCAATAAAAAAATAATTTTCCGTTTAAATTTCAATTCAACGAACACAGAGAAAAACTTTTTTATTGTGTAAATATGAAAAAAACTGCATTCCCCAACTAATTTTTCCGCAGAAAATTTTGAACAGAATTTAAAAAAAAACCCGTTTGAAAAAATAAGGAACGTCCCCGGCTGAGATTGTTTAGCATTATTACAATACACAGCGGGGATTGAAATTGTTTTTCCAAATGCCCCTGTTTTCTTTATTTGATAAATCCCTCAATTTTCTAAAGGGAAAATTTTAAGGGGGAAATTTTTTTTGGGTTTCCTTTTAAAGCAAACCAACCCGTGGTTGCCCCCTAATTACTGCCCCCAAAAGGGGAAATTTGGAAATTCCCAAAGAGCAAAAGATAACCCCAAAACGACAGTTGGGGGTAACCCCTTTATTTTTTTATTGTTTTAAAGTCCCGGGTTTAAGCAAAAATTTTTGGAAAAACCCATGTTATGAAAATCAAACTGGAAGTTTAAAAAATTTCCAAAAAAAAAAAAAAAAAATTGCTCTTTAGTCATCATATACCTGTAAAAATTTTCATTGTTTTCACGATCTGTCAAAATTTTTTCTCTCTATTCTGCAAATGCATTGATTTTTTAAAGTATCTTGGTCGGGTATTTGTGTGTAAACTTTTCTTTACATTTCCCGTTAATATTTTGCTTCAAATTTTCTTTGTTTTTGGGCCCCCGAAGTCACATTTTTAAAGTCTATTGTCTTAGTTTATTGTCTGTTATAAAAAGGAACCCAAAACTCGTATTAAAATAAAAGAATTGTCCCCTTTTTGGCAGACAAAAGGGAAAATATTTGGGTTTAATCATAATATTAAAGGTTTTTGGGAAAAAACCCGAATATTTTTTTGGGGTTTTTTTGTTATTCACGGAAATACAAAAAGTTACATACCCTTTAAGCAAAAGTCATCTATTTTTTTAAATTAAGTTGCATTTTTTTTAAATTTTGCCATTGTTCATAAACATCGTGTATAACACCTTTTGGAGTAGATCGCCAGTTTGTCTGGTAGCGATAAAAGCGAGTGTCCCCCAAAAGGGATTTTACTGCTTTGAAAAAACCCCGTGTAATTTGAAAAAAAAATTTTAAATTTTCACCCCTTCTGGGGGGGGGGGGTTGGGGGGGAAAATGTACAAAAATTTCAGTTCAAATTTTCGCTTTAAAAAGGTGTTTAAAAAAAATTAAATTGGGGATAATTTTTCATTTATTTAAAAGAGATATTTCCCCCGTAAGAGAAAAAAAATAAAAGAATACAGATCAACATGCATTAAAGTATATATTTATTTGAATTTTATGTAAAAAAGGACTTAAAAATTACACATACATAATAAAGCAAACTTTTTTAAAATAATATCTTTAAAGAAAAAAAAAAAAAGGGGTTTTTATATGTCCGGGCAGAAACTGTTTTTTTATAACGGCACGTTTTGAGGGGGATTCCGTATTTCATCGGGAAAATTTTTTGGTTTTTAATCGCCAATTTGGGCATTTTACCTGGGTGATACTTTCGCTAATACAATACGGGGGGCTAATAAGTCGAAAAAATTCCTTTTAAATTTTAAAGGTGTTTGCGCTAATATAAGTACACTTACAGTATGTGACTCCATCGGCGAGTTTCCTAAATTTTCCTGCATATTTTCCCACATCTTTAAACTTTCCCACATGTCATCACAATACCCCTCCATCTTCTTGTAAATGAAACTCAGGCGTATTCATATCAAGTACGCGACTAGGCTTTCGAGGGAAAACGGATGCGAAAAAGAATGTTTGTATTCGTAACGAAAAAAGGGCAGACACTATACAAAATGTATTGCACTGGCCCTTTTTGTTCAATGTTAATAAAATTTTTTCAAGTCAAAAGTCGGGTAGAAAGGGACAATCGTTTTTTTATCCCTCGCCGATGAAATGGGGGAGCGGGTATTGAAATGGCATTGTCCGTCCGTCCGTCCGCAGCCATTTCTCAGTAACTAGGAGGTAGAATTTCATAAAACTTGATATAACATGAACCAACATACGCGATGATGCCCGTCAATTTTTTTTTTTGGTAGATGAATTTTCTTATAGTTATTGCCCTTGATTTAATGAAAACTGTCCGTCCGCAGCCACTTCTCATAACTAGCATCTTAAAACTTAAAATAACATGAACCAACATACTGCGATGATACCCGTCAAGTTCTTTTTTTTAGATTGGTCAATTTCCTTTAGAGTTATTGCCCATGATTTAATGAAAACTGTCCCTCCGCAGCCATTTCTCAGTAACTAGGAAGTAGAATTTCATAAATCTTGAAATAAACATGAACCAACATACTGCAATGATACTCTTCAAGTTTTTTTTGGATTGGTCAGTTTTACTTAGAGTTATTGCCCTTTAATTATTTAAAAATCCACAGATTTGTACATAAAAAACCAACCAATTGGTAGAATTTCATTAAACTTCTTTCATTCTTTTCCATGAACATTAATTATAAGCATGTGAAGTTGTGTACCCACACCTAGTCACCACCTTGCTTTGGTCACATCCCTCCCCCCGCCCCCCAACCCCTCACCCCCAACCCCCAATTTTTTTTTCATTCCTTTTTAATTTTTTTTTCAAACCTTCCATGTATATTTATCAACATGCAAAGTTGAACCGTTGCCCCACCTCACTCCTCTACCCAGTCATGCCTACCACCTCGATCATGCATTTCCCCCCCCCCATTTTTTTCTTTTTTCTTTTTTCCATCAATTATTTATAATTTAATATGGAAGTTTTATACCCTCACCTGGGCACCCCCCCGCTGTCCCCCCCCCCCCCCCCCCCCCCCCCCCCCCCCCCCCAAAAAAACAAAAACAAAACAAAACATTCATTTATTCATTTTCTGTTAAATTGATTTTGACTTATGAAATTATTTGCTTCTTAGTAACATCCTTAACTTTTTGCCGGGTATATTTTTTTCCATTCATCACCACAAACCATTTCAGCGGGGGATACCAATTTATCGAATTTGCTTGTTAAATGCCCTCTTGGGTCATTTACCGAAAAATAACTATACATTTTATTTGATATTATTTAATAGACTTACTTACTTGAAAAAGGGTCATAAACAAATACCTCTCCGTCATAGAACACGGACGTTATTACCATATTCATAAAAAACTACTCAATGACTCCATGTTGTATAGTTCCTGGTTCTTTGGATCGTTTGCCCATTCAATGTTACATTATTTAGAATTCCGCTTAAGCAAGTTGGGCTGTTTTGGGTTTGAATATTTTTAATAAATCGGACTAAAAGACTAGTTAAAGTGAGCCTGTCGTCATTTTTCTTGCTTGCGCGCTAACGACAGTCGTAGTTTCTCTCTCGGGGCCCCAAATATAGTTTCGTCAGTAACTGATGATCACTTTACTCTGACCTAGCCTGTAATGATTTTTATATTATGAAGTAAAATTTCTCC
>NW_026463657.1:0-28386 GCF_021730395.1 Mercenaria mercenaria
TTTTTGTAAAGCGCGTATAAATATGGGCTGAATTTGCCAAATACCGGCGTGGCAAAAAGAAACCGGCGGCTATTATATATAAAAATGAGACTATTTTTTTCGGTGTTCATTCGAAATAAACGACAGAATAGGACTGGCAAATTAAACATGAATCGCTAGCGCAATTAATGGATTTGTGGATTCTATTCTGTAGTTTATTTCGCATGAACACCGAAAAAATCATTTCATTTCTTAAATTACATCATTAATGAGTACACTGGTTTACATCTATTCTGGAACTAAAATGTAACTGAAATGAATGTTGTTTACAGAAGACGGTGCAGTAAGTAAGGAAGAGTTTAGGGATTGGATACAATTTTTTTAGCTATACTTCAAGATCCAAAGAAGTCCTTGGCTCACGCTGCAATGGTCATTTTTAATGCGTGTAATTTTGACGGAAATGGGATATTAAGTAAAGAAGAACTTAGGTAAATTCATAATTTATAGCATGCACAAAAATATATAGACGTATAACATCAGTATATTGACAACCACTATATCGTCATACCGTAACATAATTTAGCTCACGCTTTATCAGGTAATGGACACACACATTTAGTTATCCATGGTTCAAAATGTCTATAAAAGTGTGTGTTATCATAGTTTGTGTTGATATTGTTGATATAATAGAGCTAAATATCAAGGATATGAATACATCTTTCATACTTCATGCATTTCTTCAACAAACATACACATAACATACCGAAGTATTGAGAGCGCTACATCTTAAAAGTTGATCCCTATACATTTAAAATATGGTACATGAAATTCATTGTCTAATTTATGATATTTGCAGTGTACTTGGAAAAAGAAAACTGAGGTTTGTCATGTAATCATACATGTGTTAAGGATTTATTGCTGTTAAATAGTACTGCCACTTTTTTAAACCGCCTGGATAGCCTAGTGGTAGAGCGCTCGCTTCTAGTGCATGAGGCCGTGCGTTCGAACGCTGGCGGCGACATACCAGACGTAAAATTAGTACAATAAGCTTCCTGGCTTGGCGCCCAGCATTAAGAGGATAGTGCTAGGACTGGTCGGCACGGTGTCAGTATAATGTAACTGGGTGGGATATCATGCCACGTGTCTACTGCGTAATATTCCAGTCAGGCAGCACTATAAAGTTGGGCATGGTGCTCACTGCTTCAAGTAGACACTGTCGTTTATACGACTGAAATATTGTTGAAAAAGAAACTCGAACACTCACACACATTTTAAAATTTATTCTCCCTTTCTTTCCGATTTTATTATAAAGCAGCAGGTCTAATTTGATCCGAGTATTAATTTAATTGTTTTATTTTAGAACTACTGCGTGTCATACAATATGGATGTGCAGACAATCAGCAACATATATTGACAACAACTGTTACAAGGGCAGGCTGAATAATGAATAAACATTGTTTAACATAATTTTCACCATACTTTTGTAATACAATGTCATTTACTCATGAACAATGACGATAAAATCTAGGAATATATCTCTACTGAACATTCATATATTATATTTAGATAATAAATGGTAAACCTGAGAAAACTACTGTATATGAGTAATTCAGTGCAGTTAATGTAATGTTATGAATTTGTACGGATGCGGATTTGTATTTGTGGAGGTTTTTCAATAAACTACTGAGCTTTTGAAAACTGAAACTAAAACGTAATAATTTGATTCAACGCCTTTTTTTATACTATAAAATATTCAATGGCGTTGTACATAACAATAATTATTATAACATATTATTGATGACAATAATAAGAATAACAGCCTTAATGTAATTCAAACAGAGGTTCAACCCACACCCTCGGTTAATAGTGCCATCATATACTATTTAGGAAAGAAACTCTACACACTACCCTACCCATAGAGCCTTACTTACAAGTGCGTTTAATGATTTAAAAACAAACCTTGGAAATATAAATGTTGAAATGTAAAACCTTGTACAAAAATTTAAGAACTATCACCCACTGCTTTCGCATAATAAATAGTTAACAAAAAATTTAAAACAATGCCGCCACATCTCTGAAATACAGTGTCTTGGGATTCTTTTTTAATGTGTCAAGTGATTAACTTTTTCGTAGTTCTAACGACAGTTCATTCCAAAGTTGTGAACCAATAGTTCAGAAATTTCTATCATTGAATGTTTTGCACTTGTAGTAAGGAGCAACATAACGACATTCAGAATTTTCAGACGATCTCAAACTTTGTCTACTAGGAATATACTCTGTAAGCAATTCTGTCAAATACAGAGGTGTTCTGCCAGTGTGACTGCTATACATGAAAGAAAGTATCTTGAGCTAAATTCTTGCCTTCACCTGCAACCAGTGTAAGTGATACAATGCATGTTTAGAACTGTCAAATTTCCTCCTGTTAGAGACAAGTTGTGCGCACAAGTTTTGAATGCATTATGCACCTCACATTTAGCTACACATTGCAATAATCCAGATGAAATAACTAAATTTCGGTGGCTGCTTTTGTTATGTTTATTTTTCGGGTGTTCTTAATTCGTAGGTAGTTCAACATGGCTGTACAATATTTGCGATTTACATGATCTTTAAAGTTCAAAAATTCGACATTCTGAACATAAATGAGGAATATTTTATCATATTTTAGTAGCAGAATGTAAAATTTCACTTTCGTTTGTCTCACTAAGATTTTCAAGTTGGTTAAGTTAAAAGTTGAGTACATTCTACAAACCATGATCTTTCTAAAAGCTTCACAATAGCTTCAGATAGCCTATCATATTGCTGTTAAATATTTTATTATGTTCTTAAGGTTTATTACGTTACATGTATAAGTTCACTTCAATATGAAGCAAAACATTATAAAGTGTAGAGCAGAAAGAAAAGCGGTGACTCACTTACTTTGTATTAAATCTATGTCTTGTTTAGTTATTTTCAAGAACATTTTGTGAAATATTCAGCAGGTTAGGTATTTTTATTATTCTAAAATCGGTTCACTGCATGTGCTCGTACAATAAATTTTGAAATGACGTTTCATCTGCGATTTTCAGGTGTCTGAAACACATTTCCGAACGAAGACTGAGTAAACTGCAATGATGATCTATATTTCAAGGGCATATCTCAACACAGTTTAGTTATACATTCTGTTTAATGTGCGGTTAAAAAAAGCGTTCCTATAACGGTGATAAAGCCATACATAATAATTATGTTTTATGACAAAATATATTATAATACCATCACTGTAGGAAGAACGCATGTTATTTCGAGTTATAACAACTACAGACCTTTTGAAACCCGACTTTATAAAATCTATATCTGGTCTGACACTATAATTATTATCTCTGGTTAAACACTAGGTAACGAGGTAAAATCATAGAAAAAAACTCAAAAGGCGGGGCCTCTGTAGCCGAGTGGTTAAAGCCGCTGACTTCAAATTATTTGTCCCTCACCAATTTGGATTCGACCTATACTTTGGACGTTGAATTCTCCATGTGAGGAAGCCATCAAGCTGGCTAACAGAAAGTCAGTGGTTCTACTTAGGTGTCCGCCCGTGGTCAAATAACGCTTGTAGTTGCACATGCGGGTCTTCTTTCACCATCAAAGCTGGCTAAAATATATAAAGGCAATCCTTTCTACTGGATCTATATCGGGGTCAGAATATTTGCTATTTTAACGTGGGGGTCAGTTTTGAAATTAGGAAAATAGTTTATCTAAGATAAGAAACTGTGTTTCTAATAAAATCTGGAAAGTAGAAGCCAAATAAAAAAAGACTGATTAACATTATATAACGAAAATCGTTTGCCTTGTCTACATTAAGTCATATTTTAATCAAATATAGATGTGAAACTAGGGGTTAAAAGCCCGGGGTTAAAAGCTACAATGTAGCTCAATGGGTTAAAGCATAGAAAATTGTTCTTAATATGCTAGACGTCATCCCTAGACGATTTTAATTTTCAACTTTCCCCATCTTGATGGAGATGTCCCTCGAGCAACATCATACGGTGTCTATATTTCACAACTTATCCGTTTTGCAAGAGCTTGCTCAAAGATAGATGATTTTAATGACAGAAATCTTCATATCACCAAGCAATTCTTATATTAACAGGGTTACAATTATTATAAGCTACGGAAAGCTTTTAGTAAATTTTACTGCAGATCGTCGGATCTGTTAGAAAAATACAATACGAACCTTAAAACACTTTTAAAACTTGGACTTACACATCCGGAATACTATGGAGATGTAGTTTATAAAATTCGGAAAATTAAACATAGCCCTTATTTTAATCAGATAATTGTAAAATTGGTTAAAACGTTTATCAAAAGAGGATACGATGCGAAAATCGTGAAGCACAGTGCATGATTAGTGATTGACCCCTCTACAGTTAATTGCTACGCTTTCCTATTTGATAGTGCGATGACTAATAAAGTGTAGGACTCCATGATGCTTTTCTCCTAAATCCTACATACAACGGACGGAGGGAGTTGATTTTTGTCTTACAGTTTTCTTAGTTGGCACTAAAAGTTAGGCTCTTGTTGCTCTGACTTCAGACAAGTTGTTGAGTACATTAGTGTAATTATACCTTAGATTTACCTTAATTTTATGTTTTGCTTTATTTATCTGTTATTTTTGCACTAATGTTAGAGCCTTTCTCAGCGGGGATTTTATTTACATTGTGTTGTGTAACCTGTTGAAAATAGGGTAAGTGCGAGGTCGGCATGCCCAAACGCCTTTAAACCCCCAGTTTCCTTTATATAGGTTATTGACCAAGGCGATGCCCCCATTTTCAACTGATTGTTTTGTCTGTCTTGTATTGTCTGTTGTGTATGTTTTTCTTGTTTGCTGTAAGCGTTTTTGTTCCGCCTCACTCCCCCTATTGCCCTCTCCTTTCCCTTGCATTGACGCTACTTTTTGTACCCTCTCCCCATTTACTTTCAATAATTTTCACGGCTCCCCATGGTTTTGGCAGCCGGAATCCTAAGACGGTACTTGATTGTTTTTTCCTACTTGTGTGGGTGCGTTTGTATGCTTGTGAGTCTATAACGGTGCCTTACTGTTTTCTTATGTGTTGCTTGTTCGTTTTTCTATGTTATTCAGTTGATCATAGTTGTGTGTTTATCTTTGGTACATGAGTGTCTGCGCTATTGCGGTTTACGTTGTAGTGCGACTGTTATTAAAGAACATGGCATTATCTTGTATATTCGTCTTTGTTCAACTTTCCCCTTCGGGTGCCTCCCCTTCCCCGGCCCCTTTTTGCCCCTGACCATTTCCTTCCCCTCCATCTATATTTAGCAAAAATTAATATGTACTTGTTGGATGTTTGAAGCAACCCGTCTGAAATATTTTCCATTAGAGCTTCTTTTTGTTGTGGGCCTACTATGCAAATGCGTGGCTCTGGGGCTGTGTTTTTTGGTGCTCTGTGCTTCCGAGAAACCTACCCTTACCTATTATTTTTAATAATCTGACTAGATTTATAACAGACTAGTAAAAATACATTTGTATGTACTCAAAAGTGTTAACAATGGGATCTGTGACTTGTTATCCTGACATTGTTGTTAATCTAGGCGTCCAGAATCTTGTTCACTTTAAAGTAAACATTCTGAACAAATTGAATTACTTGTAACACTGAAATTGTTTACCAAAGAAGGCGACGGTTGACATAGGACAATAATATTCCAGACGGAAGGTGAAATACTTTCGATAATATTTGTAATACAAATAGTCTATAATGGAGAGGCAGAAGGACACACAGACAAAAAGAGGCAAATCTATATCACTCCCACAGCAGAGTGAGACACAAAAAGCCCAACCGAAATAAATAAATAAATGTAACAGCCTTAACTACGATCTTTATAACAATCATTAAAGAAATGACGCATTTCGTGAACGCGAAAACGGAGAAGAAAATTCAGAACTTTATTACTTTAATTTTAGGATATGCTCTGAGAATCCAATTAACAAGACAATTTCATTCTTTAAACACAAATATATCACCCTTTTGAAAGGAAGAACTAACAGGCGAGGAAGCCAATCTCTAGCAGTGCAAGCTTCAAAAAGGTTTAATTAGATAATAAGTTTAAAAACTTACAAGTCTTGTCTATCTATATTAATTTTCGTCTCATATATACATTTTTGTGTAAACTTATCTATTTTCGTTCTTACTGGCTTGAACTAATGTATGTATTTATATCAAGCATTGTTTTTTTGGTAGGTGCGGTTACAATCGGGACGCAGAGGCAGCTTCAGGAAAAATAACAACAGTACCTTCATTACAGAAATGTATTCTTTGATATGTTTTTTTTTTCTTGTGTTGTATTTTTCATTTTTTTCTTTATTTTCTCAAATTATTTGCTCACATTTATACAGTTTAGTAGAGCATAACAGTTTTTTTTTTCTACGGGAAGGGCTGTTAGCTGATGTTGAAATAACTCGTACCCCGAGTCTTTTGGGTTTTTTTTTTTGTTTGTTATTTTTTTTAAAAATGTATGTACGTTTGTGTGCATCTTTGAAACAGAAGGAAAAATAAGATTAAACTAGGGGATGAGTGGAAGGAAATGTGATCACTTTTCAGTGACATTTTTTATTTTATTTTACAATGCATACTTTGTGCGAGTTTTGTTTTGCTCTGGTTTTTAATTCACTGTCTTGTTCTTATTTTCGTGTAAAATCGAAAGTATCTTTTAATCATTCAATACTGAAATTATTGCTGGACATTGCTATTTAAAGCAAAATATGACACTGTCATAAAATTTATTAAACTAGTCCGTTAGGTGAGCTTAAAAAAATACGTCATATTCCAGGTGAAGTGTATTGAACCATGGTTATTTGTTAATGATAACATTATTGTACAATAAGAAATTAAATACTGTTTTTAAAATACTAAAAATATACGGGTAAGCGAATCGACCTCGGGACAAAAAGTCTGAAAAGCGGCCAATGAAGAATTTGGGACTCAGTATGGATTAAATCTTACGTTATTCTTTTCTTTATTTACATTTTAGAACACCGATACTTATACGATGTATTAAGTTGCCTGTCTTTTTGCAATGATATTCACCGTACGTTAAATGGGAAGTAAATTACACACGTTTATTTGTCATTAAGTGCTGCTACGTGACAGGTTGTATAACGTAAAATGGGAGGACGTATTTCCAAAGAATCTTCAGACAAGGTAATATTATGTTTAGATACTTTATTGGAAATAAGTGATTAGTTTTGCTTTAATCATGTTAATGGGTCATCCAAGGCGTTAAAATCATATCTATTTTTTCTGTCATAAATCAAAAAATATACTCGACGTAATCTTTCATGCATTAATAAGCATATCTATTCTAATATTTTTTATGAAATTTTAATCACAGTGCTTTAAATATTTTGATTATTGTATACATGTATTTTTACTGTATAAGTTATATATAATGTTTAATGGTCTTATGCCGCCTGAATAAATTTGAATTGAATTTATGCTTAACGAAACAGGGGCACATCTATGCCGTCTTAATGTCTTAAATATGTTATCGAGAGGAAACGATGGTATCCAGTTTTAAATTCTATCTATTGTGTTTTCTTCATTTATCTTATTATATGATATACCGCATATTTCGAGCGGACTATATTGATAAACAAATGGCCATCTTAACTGAAATTAATCTTAAAGTATAAACACCGTAACTTGAGACAAGAATATTACACACTAGCGCCGTGGTAAACAAACCATTTTTGGTATCGTACAGTCCGTAAAATTTTAAAAAAACGTGTTTGTAAACATGGACAGATCCAAACCGAAAGAGAAAAGCATTTTATAGAAATATTTCGATGTCAAAATATAATATATCCGTAGCCCTGACCAACCTATAAACCAGGCCAGTCTATTTTTTAAGTGCAACAACATTGTTGACCCATTTAAACCCCCGACACAATTATAGGTCAAATACACTTATAGCTTATAATACGATGAAATAATATTTATAGGTTCGTACGCATATTTCTAAGGTATTTTCCAAAGATTCAAGATATCAACACAGACACATTGATTTTAAGACGCAATTTGGAATGATTTAATCTGACAAACGTTGTAATAAGATATTGTTCTTCAGAAAGATGGTTACGTTGCAGTTTTAATAAGATGCCGCCATTAATACATAAAATGATTTCATTTCCGTACACCGAGTCCAGGTTTCATTCTACGATATCCGGATAAATGACGTTGCACATTTACCTCCGGCGTATAAAACGTGCAGAACTACCTTTAAGTTAAGTTTTTTTTCTAAGATGAACATACCAGAAAGAAACTGTATAATTATGTTTTGTACATTTGTAACATATCTACGTTAAGGCTTAATAACATTATGGATTTATAGGTTTCGAATCGGACATTAAAGCAATAGAAAATCGCTTTCCACATTGCAGACTGAGAAACATGAAACACGTTAATTTAATGTATTTCATTCAGTTAACAAGCTTGATTGAATTATCACTGAGTAGTTCCTGATTTGATTGTTATTTTCAGCAGGACGGAATACATACTAACTTTGCAGCTAGACCATTCTTCAGACAAGAGGTAAAATTATCAGTTTAGTTTAGTTTAGTTTATACTAATTTGTTTTAGCTCGATTGTGATGAAAGCTTAATTATCAGTTTTAATACATATATTAAATAGCCATAATGGCTTTGGTTGTTTTTGCTGGGTTCAAACTCGCAAAGTTTAGGTCATATGGCGACTTTCCAGCATTGATAATGGAGAAAGACCCCAGGTGCCCTTAATTGTGCATTTTTTCATCACGGGCGAGCACCTCCTTAGAACCACCGACCTTCCGTTAGCCAGCTGGATGGCTTCCTCACATGAAGAATGTAACGCCCGGAGTGAGACTTGATTCCACATAGGTGAGGGGCAATTGGTTTTAACCACCAGAATACGGAGGCGCCTGGCTTTGGTTGTAATGTGGCTCTAATATTTTATGTAACAAATACAAAATTAATTTCATGTAACTTCCCATTGCCGGTTATTTGAATAGAGAATAAAGTATGCGTAATTACCTCTATACATGAATTCCATTGTCATAAGGTGGGGGGGGGGAGGAGGGTAATTAAAAATAACTGATTCAAAAATCTAAAAATATCTTTAAAAGAATAAAGGTCAATATTGATTTTAATGGAAAGGCCGCTTAGATCCAAAATTATATCTAATAACATGAGCAGTTACTTCATTTATCACATGTTTGACGCGGCGGGGGTGAAATAAAGCCATTACATAAAATGATAATACACTATTGTTATAAATCTTTGACGTCGACGTCGTTTATAATGTAGGAGACGTTGGTCGAGTTGTCTTGCTTATAACAGTAAAGAAAATAGATTTTTTTGATGTTTCGGCAGGAAAAGCTAACTTGCGATAAAAAGAATATTACATTTGTGACTTTTCACATTGAATTTATTAAACGAGTTGAATCAAATGGATAAACTACTCGACAGACCCTCGCATTTTATCATTTTATTTAACTCGTTTAATAATTTCAATATGAAAGACACTCATGTAATATCCGCTGTCTAATTTATGTGAACATACAATTAACAGTACGGTCATGACTGTTACAATAAGGCTATTATTATTATTATTGCCATTATTGATAAAATGTTAAAAAATGTTAAAAATAATGAAAAATATCAAACGTGTCTGTAAACCAGATACTGCACTGTAGTGACCAGCATCAGCAGACATGACAGACGGGTGGTATTCTCCATTGTTCTACGGGTAACCACAGTAACAATGAAAATCTAGCCTGGTAACCAGCTAGAGTCGCAAAGCAAAGCAAAGTACTGTTACAGTAGCGATTAGTCCCAGCAAGGCTATGTATCACTTGAGCAAGGCTATATAGAGCTAGGCAAAGCAAACGCAGCGAAGATATTACCAGAGTACTCGGGCAATACCTTTAGTACACCACTATTGAACGCCACGCAAGTTAACTACAAAATGACTGACCAAACCAAAAGTGAAATGCAATGGTCTGGCCCAAGTCCCACGATTCACGCTGGTAACTTGCGTGAGCCGGAAACCAGGACCAGAGTTAAATGCAGTTTGAACAAAGCACAAACTTAACAGTTAATGAAACTTCTAGTACAGAAAATGCAAAAGTATGATGCGACTAGTCAACTTCCGCAGATTTTTTCCCCGAAGCTCGTGTAGGAGTGACTTATTTAAAATAATTTATAACGATAGCATGTCCATAATCTCCTTTAGGATAATACTTCCCTCCTGAAAATGCAAATCCCTAAAAAGGAAGAGTACTCAAGAAAAATATACACATTATTGTGATAGTTCATTTAAGCTTGATCCAAACTACGTACTTAAATAATTAGGCAAACTCAACACTGTAAAATAACAATAAAGCACGAGCACTAACACTTGGGAATTATCATTTGACACCGATAAGACAATGTAGTAACGCGCACCCATAAAACATATTTATGTTCTCACAATAAAATTACAATTGCATTACCAATGTTCACATTTATAGTGGCATCCGGACAGTTTCTACTGTGCATAACATCTGCTCCCATTGATAGAGCGCATTTGTCTGTGTCGATGCATCACTTCCAAGTTTGGTGCGGCTCGACGGCAAATTGTCTGAAACATAAATACTTCGGAGAGCAATTAGTTTGTCCAAATAAAAATGTAACCATGTCATAAAAGAATACAAAAATTAATGAATTTTATGTAATAGGATTACAATTTGTCAAAATTACGTGTGTAAATCGTTTCGATTTGGGGTGTGGAGGGTGGGAAAATTTTATCAGACATTGCACGAGATTCCCGTGTTTGTATGTCCGTATTTTGGATTTGGTTCCCGAACAATCTACACGTAGTTAATCTTTATGTTACGCTTATAATGGACCTGTAACCAAAACCGGTTTTGTTTCACGAAAACTGCAGTAAACATATATGTTTAGGTATAGATACGAGATGACAGACTGGTGATTTCGTGAAAAATAAAAGTAATTTTTTTAGGGATAAATAAAATAATATTATTTCATTACCAGAAATCAAGAATCAAACGAAAAACGTGCAATATTCTCAATTTTAATTCAATATACCAGATATGTGAATATATTTCAGTACAACTAAAATAATAAATAGGCAGATGGGTCTATAAATAGAAATCTCAAACGACAAAATCAAAATATACCCCCGGCATATTCGATGTTTCTTTAGGATTTTATTAGGTCAGGATTCAATATACTGGATTTTGAATCCTTAGAGTGCCTTGAGGCACGTGGCGCTGTGTATTGAAAAAGAAAATTGTGCATAAAATAGAACCTTCGAGAAGAAATTCCGACACTTGTTTGTCATAAAATTGAAAGTGAATATTTTAACTGGCGACTTTGCTACTATATATACAGTCGGGGAAATTTCCCGTTCGGGAAAGTTGGGGATTCCCCTTTTCACTTTCCCGATCGGGAAATATAGATTGAAAAATTTCCCGATCCGGAAAGAAAATGCCCAGTTTTTATATACCTTGGTGTATGGGCTCCGGGCATTACAGAATACGTTGGAGGTACATACTAATTGCTTGAATCCATTTTTAAAACAATGCTCTAAAATTCTACCGAGGGCAAATATTTTAAACAGTATCGTCTTTGAGATATTCAAGCTCAAAGTAGAAGGATATTTAAGAAAACTTACCATTTTCAGCACTTTCCCGTTTTGAACATATACTTTCCCGAACAGGAAAGTAATGACGATTTCTATTATATGCTGACATTTTGCAACTTGGAAAGATTTCAGTAAAATAGGTCCTGCTTCTATTTGTAAATGACTAAATGCCCATGTGCAACATATCGAACTACCCAAACTGTGACCTTGGCCTTTGAGATAGGAACCTGGGGATTGCACATGATACTCCGTATCACTGAGTTAAACATTCCTGCCAAACATTAACAAGTTTTCTCAATGCATGTCAGAATTATGGGCCGGACAAGATCTGACATGACTTATGACCTCCAACTGTGACCTTGACCTATGGGACAGGAACCTGGGGTTGCGCATGGCACAAGACTGCTTCATGCTCATTCAAGTTATGGTCCAGACAAAATAATCAAGACGGACACAAGCACACACACATAAACAAAACAGGCATTTGGACAAAAGTTTCTATGTCTTCGATTCCGCAAAGTGGGCTCAACATAAAAGGGGCATAATTTTGCCGAAATGTAAAGCAAAAGTTATTAAACCTGCTCCTTGAGGTCACTTATGATATGCAAGATGTTTGTTGATTAAGAAAACGTTTTTGAAAAACATGATTACATGCAAAACTTTCAAAACACGTCTATGTTAAAAAGGGGCATAACTGTGCTGAAATAAAACCTAGAGTTATATAACTTGTTCTCACCGGTCAAGTCAAGATGCTAAAGACATATAAAGTTTGAAAGCATCTCGTACTGTAGGTTAAGTGAAATCTGCTTACATGCAATACTTTAAAAGCAGCATTATTTTGACAAAAGTGAAAGCATGAGACTACAAGGTATTCTGCAAGGTCATGATGCGAATGAACATCTGGCCAAGTCATTTCTGTAAAATTGCTTACATGCAAAACTTTAACCCAAAATTCAAAAGGTCAAAAAGGGGCAAAATTTTGACACAATAAAAGCTAGAATTATTTAACCTCATGATACCAAAGACATGTGAGTTTGTAAGTATTTGGCCAAGTACTTTCTGAGAAACCTTCAATAAAACTTTAAAACTTTCAAGTAGTCCGGCTAAAAATGTAACCTTAATAACAAATAAAAAAATAAATACTTCACTTTATTACCAAATAATTATTATATAATTTTTTAGAAAAGCTGATAAAAACATCAGAACCAGCAAAACACACTCACAAATATTTCCTAATTGTCTTTACTTTGAAAACTACTATAATACTTGGTCTAAATTAGAATTTATTTTACATTTAATTGTGATAGCACAGCTGAGATCAATGCTTTTAAAGTTTCAAAAGGCTTTAAATTTTATGTAAAAAAAAACAACAACAAACAACTGACAGAACAGCTATCCGAATAAATGTTATGCATAATTGAATGGTTAAAAAAATGCTACTTTTAATACTGCACAGTCATGAACTTTTACAGTTAGAATCTTAAAGGGAGGTAAAACAATATATTGAATAAAACTTTCTACTTTGTTCATCAATACTCAAACCTTTGACAAAAATTAGAGAAAACAATTATAATGAATAGGATACAACACGAAATTGATATATTTTATGTTCATAACGGAAAGTGTGATAGCCACATCTTAAACAAACGCATCATAAGCCTTGAATGATCCGATAATAACCTGCACTCTCAATACAGAAAAAGTTTCAAAATTCAACCACCGATACATAACAAAACTATCATAAAATTCACATTTGTAAGACAATTTTGGTTACTTGAAGGACTTCGTAATCAATTTCTAGGCTTTATTTTATGTGTTTCTATCTTTGAAAATTTGAGGTTATGAGCAGTGGGCCATTTCAAATTAACAGAAGTTTAAACAAAACCAGGAACAAAACATGCTTAAAATGAAATCTTAGTTGGGTTACCAAATTTGACCCGAAAAAGTTAAGAAGGTCATGTTTTTCCGCAAGTTTTCCAATTAACAAACACAAACTTCCACCCTGTGGCTTGGATCAAAATTCAGTCTATATAAGAATTCTAAATGAAAAACTATGTGTTTCGGTAAGATACAAGTGCCCCACTTCCTGCCACTGTCTCCAAGTGAAATATTTCTTAAGATATGCACAACACAAACTTTAAAGCACTGTGTATTTTTCAAGTCATGGCCCATAACTCTGGTTTAGCTCAGTGATATCCTACAAAACAGCAAGACAAATTAACATGGTATAAAACCACTGAAGTTTGACTCTCTAATTTAAATACTTTTTGATATATATGCAAATCAAACTTGTATGTCCTTAATGCATGTTTTTCCCTGGGTCATAACTCTGGTCTTACTAAAGAAATCCCCAACAAATTCCCAGAAGCACAACTTCACAGCCTGAATAATATTCCTATTAAGTTTCATGACACTTGGGTCAAAATAGATTTAAGATACTTTAGACACAACCTTTTATGCTATTTTATGTATATTTTGTATTAGGTCAAGGGCCACAACTCTCGTCTGGCTGAATGAAATCTCTAACAAAAACACAGATGCACAATTTCACATGTTGAATAACATTTCTGTAATATTTAAGAAAACTTAGGCCAAATGCTTTCTGAGATACATACAACAAAAACTTGTTTTTTGTTTTTTACTATTTGCCAAGGGCCATAACTCTGGTCTGGCCATGTAAGATTCAAACTGACACTAGGTGCACAATTTCTCATGCTGAATAATAATCCTGTGAGTTTTGATGATTATAGGTCAGGGGTCCCGCTAGGTCCAATTTTTGGGAGAAGTCACTTTTCCCTCAATCTGATTTGGGAGAAGTGGGAAGACAGCGTCATTTTTTATTTCTACTTCAACGCTGTGAAGTGAAGTCACTATTCATTTTCTTAGTTACATCATTTCCCATAAAGTGATTATTGTTTCATTAAAAGTTCTAAAAAAGATTGTTTTCAGAAATTCAAGTCGATGCTGAAAATCTAACCCACCAGTTTTTGGTGGTATGTCTTGTAATATATGAATGCTGGATGAAAAGGTTTATTATCAACAAAGAGTTCTTGCATAAAACTGAAAGTAAACTGTGTGAAACCTAGAAATACATCTATGTCAGCATATAATATAAATTATCATTATACTTTCCTGTTCGGGAAAGTATATGTGGGAAAGTATATGTTCAAAACGGGAAAGTGCTGAAAATGGTAAGTTTTCTTAAATATCCTTCTACTTTGAGCTTGAATATCTCAAAGACGATAATGTTTTAAATATTTGCCCTCGGTAGAATTTTAGATAATTGTTTTAAAAATGGATTCAAGCAATTAAGATGTACCTCCAACGTATTCTGTGATCCCCGGGGCTCATACACCAAGGTTTATAAAAACTGGGCATTTTCTTTCCGGATCGGGAAGTTTTTCAATCAATATTGGAAAGTGAAAAGGGGAATCCCCAAGTTTCCCGAAAAGGAAAGTTCCCCGACTGATATATTTAGGTATTCTTGTGAGGCGTCTCAATTTTAGCCTGCACGTACCACGCCTATTAAATAGTCACAAAACTATAGTGACCTACTTTTTTCACCCACATAAACTTCATGAAAATCATTCTTATAAAATAGGTGGTATACAGCTATAAGCTACAAGTTTTCAGGTGGACAATTTAGGCCCTATCTGAATAAATGTGTTTCCGCAACTTCTTCTGCAAACTTATTCAGCAATCTTTTTTTCAGCATAATTTTAAGTGTATACATAGATAACTGTCTATTAGTAACACTGTTGAAACATACTCTTATTGAATTTTAACTAAATATTCTGATTTATAATTACATAAGTTCAATAAAATGTTAAATACCTGCTTTAGTAGTGATGGGCCGACAATCGGCGACAATCGAATAATCGTCGGCGTTGCATTCATGAGCGCGATCGCCGACTTCACTTTTCCCTGACCGATTAATTACTTGGCACCCTAAAACGGATAATTTAGTTGTTTTTGACCTTTTTCTTTCTGGTATTTACGGTTCTTTGGGGCAATTACGCCAAGGGAAACTACTCTACGTAAAAATGGCTTCCTTCAAATTGTCGAAAGAAATTGATGTCATTTGTGATCAAACAGATTTTGGAAGATATATGGCTTTTACAAAATTAAGCCGGGAAAACATCAATCTAAACTCTTGACATTAGTATGGCAGTATGCATAGCATGCCGTAAGACTTACGCAAGCATATTAGCAAAAGTATTTTCAATTTTTGATTTTGTGGGATTGAAATTATTTCATTCGTTAACTAAGAATTAATAAATCGTTAATACTTTTTTGCTTCAAATAACTTCAATTTAATCACATAATATCACTGGATAAGTCCCTGGTGAAATTAAGACGAGTACCTGACTTGAAGTGTAACTATCTTCACAGATATTACTTTTATGCTGTTAACTTTCATATTTATGAAGGGATACAATAGAAATAGGATATTTGACGTGTGTGAGGCTCATTTCTTAAGTAATGACATAAAACATACATTGTGAGGTGAACTTATAGATATGCAACTAGAGTAACCGATTATCCGATTATATCCGATTAATCGAATCGGTGGGCTTGTCCGATTATGCCGATTAATCGGCTGGCAAATCTAACCGATTTGCCCATCACTATGCTTTAGTCCTATTTTTTAACCTTAAATTGTCACTCAAAAGGCATGAAAACCCTGATTATGAACAATGGCGCCTGTCAAAATAGAGTTTATTTCATATAAAATTCTATATAACATACCTGTGGATTTGCGTGCTAAAGTGTAGCGCGTGGTCATTAACTGTAACCTATTGTAACAATTTGTTTGAATACACACAATAGAATTTGAAAGTAAATTCATGTATATTTCATATGTCCCATACAAATCATGTGTAATAGCCATCATATAAATACGAAAAAAAAAACAGTTATTTTGTGGCGCCTCTTTAAACGATGTCTCATTTTTTTTATTCTTTTACCAGATACAAGTTGACTTTGTATTAGCGCTGATTATGTATGTGTATTGGTTGGCGTAACACTATTAAAAACGTGTCTTAGCCCTGTATCCATGGGTCATGTAACATCAAGTTGTAATAATGAAATGAAAGAACTGGCACACAGAAAAGTGCCATTCTAATATTCCAAATTAAATGCAAACACAATTCACCGTGTCCAACCGCTAAAAAGGAGTATGGGTAATTTTAATTTTTTTATTATACGAAAGTAAAACATATATAATCACTCTCAATCATTATGCATCAACACAACTCAACATGTGCACTAACGGTCTGAAGGATTCCCCGACATATCACCAGATAAATTCCCTTGCGAAGAATTAATGGCAAGTTAAGGCCTTTACGCGCGCGCAACGCTCCTTGCCTATCTGGCCCATCAACCGAAGAAAACCATTCAGCCAAATTGCTCACATGTCTTCATCGCAGTTAATACCTTCCATGAAAAAGTGATTATGCAGACTTTTTATACCGTTCGTTTTAAATCATTATTCATTTTTGTAAGAACCTAGCTAGACCCTTATTGAAAGAGGCTACCAGTTTAATCGTGCAATCACCTTGAACATTGTAGATGATAAGACAGAAGTGCCTGTAATAATTGTGATGATTATCCAGTCTGCCTTCTGTTTCTAAAAAATCTTACAGGTTTCATGATCACCTGCATCCGCTTGAGAGCAAAACGTGTCAACAAGTAATCAATCCATCCTTTTTATCCATGCGATCATAAGAACGGCACACCTTATCATTAAGGAGCAGTTTGGTTATATCTTTCACACAATCCATGTTTTTGTGGTCAAACTGACACAAGTAGCGATTAGGCACCACCTGTCCGTGAAATCAACTAAGATTGATGCCCGCTCCACACATGACGCAACATCCTCAAGTGCCGACACCTTTCCATACGGCCAAGAAACACTTACAATATTATTATTGAAAACTCACTAAATTATTTGTCTGTCCTATTTGTCCCACAAAACAATCCAGGTGACGGGGCCGCTCTTGAAATCGTAAGCTTACACCAAAATTTATATCCAACCCTCATATAACATCAGAACTCTTCTCCAAAATTTGACAATGCGATATACTTACCTTAAATCACTTGTGACAAATCAAATTACTTATCTGTAGACTATCCCTATTCAGCGAGGGAAACCACTCGGGCACCGTTATAAAAAATATGACAATAATTCCCCCTAATTCCGAGCAAATCAAAATACTTATCTGCAGACTGTCTATACAAAATGAGGGAAACCATTCGGGCACCGCCATAAAAAATATGACAATAATTCCTCCGAATTTCGAGCAAACCCTTCCAACTCCGAGCAATTCCACCGACCCAGAGCAACCAGAAAAGACCCACCCGCCCGGACGCCTCGGTCGTAACGTACAGCCACTGTCTGCCGACCGCACAGTCACCGTCAGCCGACTGCATTGACTTCCTGTCATTAATGAAACCCAAGCTAAAAAAATAGCAACCACTTCCAACATACTTCCTACACAAGATCTTAGTTCACAAAAATACACTTACACCTCAAAACTGTCAACACTTCCGCATGTGTTCATGTCCTGTTGTATACAATGTATCTTCTAAAACTCTACTATCAGACGTAAGTACCCATGACCTCGCCCTTTATCGAAAGGAACCAAACAGAGACGTGTGGAAATACTCTCAAAAATATACATCAACATATCGTAGCATACATCAAATGAGTGAGTGATCAAATAAGAATTAATCAGTTAATATATGTCAAAACCAATATACGCCGCAATAATACACTATATACCACAAAAAGATCAATACCTCTGTACGTGATCATGTCTTGTTATACACAGTGTGTGCAATAGAAAACTTTCCAGTTGTATGCGTAATAACAGTTGAAATTACTATCTATATATTTTAGTTACTCTTGAAAATAAAACAGGGGGAGTGTTGTTGATTAATACATGCCCGCTTCCTGCACCTATTTATTATCAAGGAGCTATTAAATGAGCAGCGGGCGACCTTGGGAGCCCGCGCAGTGAGCGGAGCCGCAACACATTATCCAGCTGCCTAGGCCCTATCAGATATCTATTCAGGCCCCCGCCAGGCCCCCGGAGGGAATGTAGGTTGACGGCGTTATCGTATTAACACAATAAACAATTGACAGTCCGAATTCCGAGCAAATCCTCCGAACTCCTAGTAAATCCCCCGAATACCGAGCAATTCCACCTACCTAGAACAACCAGAAAGGACCCACCCGTCAAGACACCTCTGTCTCACCGCACAGTAATCTATAAAACTCAAGCTAAAAAAACAAAAACAAATAGCAACCACCTCCAACAAACCTCCTACATAAGATCTTAGTTCAGAAAAATAAACTAACACCTCAAAATTGTCAACACTTCCGTATGTGTTCATGTCCTGTTGTACACAATGTATCTGCGAAAACTCTACTATCAGACGTAAGTATCCATAACCTCGCTCTTTATCGAAAGGAACTAAGCAGAGACGTGTCGAGATACATTCAAAATTATATAGCAACATATCGTAACACACATCAAGGCAAAAATATAAACACTATAGTAAACTCCAGATCTGGGGGGAACCATCCCCGTCAGACCTCCATCCATCAAACTCTGACAACACCTCCGCATGTGTTCATGTTCTGCTGTACACAGTGTGCGCAAATCGAAAACTTTGCCATCGGATGCAAACGCCCAACACCCCGTTTTCCATTGAAGGAAACTAGACAGAGATGTGTCGAAACTTATCAAATTTCATATAAAGATATACCGTCACATACGCCAAATCAAACATATAACACTCAAGCAAACTCCAGATCGGATTGGAACAATTTCCGCTAAACTTCCAGCCTTCATAATCAGACAAGCGGCAAAAGCCAGTTTACTAACCAAATTAATTTAGTTAACATTTTAAGAACCAAAGCACATGGTATAAACAATTCATAATTTTTTTAGTTAATATCCTCTAGATCCAACAATGCATAAATTATTTAGTTAATATCCTCTAGATCCAACAATACGTCTCACCTTGCCTACCAACATCCAGCCATCACCCAAGAAAATAAACATATCAATCGCTATTCACCCGACAGAACTCCGTGTCTCAGAGTATTCTATCCCACAATGCAAGAATGCCAAACCACACACAATTAAGACATAGAAATAACTTGGGAAACCGCCAATATGAACAACCATACAACTGGTGTGATAAACGAAACACATCAACACCGTCGACTAGGAGATTCAAGAACATCTAAAAGGTACAACTATAAACAGTAGGGCACCGCCTTAGAAACATACGATCTTCAATTTCAACCTGCAGCCAACATGCATGCAAATTATGTGCCACCCCTTACTAATTTCATACACTTAACTGAATGCCACAATGTAAACTTAGCAGGTCAACGCCTAACGCTGCATATTTTTTACACCAAGGATTACACCAACGCGTAATAATATCCATACCCTTACCTATGCATCCCATATTTCCTAACATATAGTGTCAATTCTTATGCTTGTCGACGTGATTTGACAGATAGACTGGCGTATAAATTAAAAATGCATTTAATATTTTTTTTTATACTTTTTAGTATGTTTGGATCTGTCTATCTGGTCTTAACCTTAAAAACGACACGTTACAGTATTCAGTCAAACTCTAATGCCCCTTGGATCATTAAAGCAAAATTTACTCAAGAACCATTGCAAATTAGTTGGTACGTGTACTGCAATACTGTCATCGGCAATCCATATGGACGTCAAGCTAATATTGTCAAAATTGCTAACAGAACATGCATTGTTTGACAATGAAGTATTTTGTAGATTTACTTAAGCAAAGAATTACTAAAAAGGTTGGCCACACCCCAAACTGTAATCACAAACATGGTTATGTACATTTACATAAAGAAGAACTTACATAAAAATTGCACCAACCTGCTTTATTCTGGAGCATGTGTTCGTCTACGTAACCGTCTAACTTATCCACCATTCGTTTCTTGCCTCTGCCACCATTTCTCCGGTCATTGACATTGCCGGGAGTTCACCTGTTCACGTCTTGCATCCACGGCGGTCTCGTGTTTTTCATTTCTGGTGGATTGGTGCCTCGCATGATTGGCGAGATCCTTCCTTGCATCTTTAGCGTGTTCCCGTCTGGCATTTCTGACTGGCTGTGGTTAAACATTGCCGGAGAGGCCCGGTCTCGCCTCTTGCGCAGGTTCCAGTCTAACATGTTGGCGCCTAACAATTCCAACGGGTTCGTATTATGGCTTTTTGTCACGTTTTCGCTTCGCATTTCTCCTAGCGTGACGCCTCACATTGCCGGCAGGATCCTTTCTAACCATGCGTCTACCTCTGCCATGAGGCATCGTCCTAAAATATGTTTCTTTCCGGCGATTATAACTTGTAAAGAAAATTCTACCTGGAGTAAAATTTTATCAGATATTGTTTTGTAGTTAGTAGAAGTTTAACTGAGAATATTGCATGAGATTCCCATGTTATATATGTCCGTATTTAGAGTTGGTTTCCGAACAATCTAGTTCATCTTTACACTACGCTTATAATAAACCTGTAACCAAAACCGGTTTTGTTTCACGAAAACTGAAGTAAACATACCTGTTTAGGTATAGATACGAGGTGACAGACTGGCGATTTCGTGAAAAATAAAAGTAATTATTTTAAGGATAAAATAACTAATATTATTTATAGCTGATAACATTCAAAACACAAATAGGCAAAATAACCTTTTGTATTAAAAAGGGACAAACCCACATATTTTAGGCAAAATATACTGAACAGCAAAAGAAACTATCCAGTTTTATAACTGGGGTATGTTTTATCTAAAAACTTTAATTTTAAATCACTTGTGTTTTTCATGTCACATTACACTTGAAGAATCTCATGTGTAAAATTAAAAAAAAATCAATCAACAGTGAAGTTAATAGTCCCAAAATAGCCGTTTTGCACGAAATTCGCGTGCGTCTGTAGTTAACAATTTTCGTTGTGAAATTTTGTTGTCATTGGAAATATTTATAACTCGAAAAAGATCATCAAGTTTAAAAAATATTGTTGGGTGCACCACACGACTGAATCAAATTTAGCGCGAGCGCCCAGTTGGGATGTTACAATGCAACTGACACTCAGAAGATATAGACTTTCAAATGGTTATTGTGGGACTACTGACTTCATGGTAGATTGTTTTTTAAAAATTTATCACGTGAAGATCTTCAATTGTAATTTTGAAATGAAGACACTATTCAAATTTTAAAAATTATTTTTTTTGCGTTCAAAATATACCAGTTAAACATCTGGATAGTTTCTTTTGCTGTTCAGAATATAATTTCTCTTAAAAATTCATAAAATGTGAGTTATCTCAATGTGACTATTGGTTCAAACTTACTGACATGAGATTTTTGCAAGATTTTCTTATAGACAACTAAAATATGGACTGTGCAGAAGGCACACCATTGTAATGTTTTTGAAACAATGCAGAAAATTTACATTTTTCTTCCATTTTTACCAACATTTAACTTTTATTTTCACCCATCTTATCATATTTCATTGCCATAAATACACTATAATTATGACAAATCTGGTGGAACTTAACATCTTGAAAAATTTCACCCATACTGTGGGAGTATAGCTTTAATTAAACTTTATAATATTGAATATACTACGTCATTTATTCATGTCTCACCAAATTAAACATTTGTTCACTGGAGTTACCATTTGCATTTAATAAGCATACGTTTGGCTAGTGCTCGCACCATTGCAAGTATAATTATTTTCCCTTATGCATCAAAGACTGTTTATGAAACAAGACCGTTATTGTTTATTCTCGTTTAACAAGGTCGTTATTGTTTATTCTCGTTTAACAAACACTCTTTAGACAAAATATTTTTGGGAATTTTATTTTTCTGTCGGCGAATTTCAATCAATTATTCTTTTTTATTTCCTCCTCTATCATTATTCTTATTTTTTTACTCAATAGTCCTTTACTACAGTAAAAAAAGGATTTGAAATTTTATTTCTATTTTAATTCCCTCCTCCTACGACACATGGGCAATTCCGCGGTTTGTAAAACGAACATTCAAAAAATAAAGGCCCGAAATGCAAATGAATAAAGTGACAAATTAATTGGACGACACCTTTCGTTTTTTATTGTTAAGAGGAAACTCATTGTGATGCATATCACTTACATGCGCTGTATTTACCTATTCAAATTACTAGTGTTATTGTAAAGCATGTTACAAAACTGTTTCATATTTTACCTGTTGAAATAATGTGTGCTTTTATACGAAAGTTGGTGCAATAAGAAGTTCATAATATAAGTTGATTTCTGACAAATTTGGATATCCCCTACTTACTTTAATTGTTTTACAAACAGTTGCAAGTTTAGCATGAATCATTGATATATATATTTTAAGAGTCACGACATGTAAGTAATTGTCTGGCGTTATATATATATTTATCTTACAATCAGCTAACAATTTAATCCAGGACAAAATAACTGATACACTCGTTAAATCATTAATGGGCTAACTTAGTCTAAAGCGTTTTATGACCCTAACTGTGTTAACGCTTGTGAAGAATACCAATCGTTATATCTTGCCTTATTTATATGAATAGGTATGGTTAAAATATCTTAGGATTGATTGTCATTTTTGTAAAGACAATAAACTTGCCGAAGTGTAAAATATACTTATCATCGAACGCCAGACCAATACAATAGGTTCAATAGTTGATACATAAATTATTTTACACTAAGTCGTGTTCAAAACCCCGGGGAATTTCATGGTTACTATATATACACTTCGGAAATGCTAGTAGAGTTATTTTTTTCTTATTCAAGGAAAAACAGCTTTGGAAAACAATAACAATGGGAGGTTGTGCTTCAAATAATTCATCTAGACAGGTATTTTCACACCTTTTCATACATATTCTACTTTATAATTTTCACGTGATTAGTTTTATACTGGAACCGCCAATTCTGTTTCTGGTAAATAGACTTTCTATCTTTGTAACATATTAGCGCAACGCTGATCAGTAAGTGAAACCCAACAAACGTAGGAAAGTAAAAAAACAAAAGGCGACTTTTAAATTAAATAGATAAAACATCAGTTATTTCTGTTAATCATAGAAATAAATATCAAAGAACAAATAAATTCAAATTTAAAATTCTTTAACACTTTGAAGTCTACAAATATTGGGTCACGTAGCAGGGCTAGTAAATTCTTATATGTTACTTGTCTGAGAGAGAGAAACGAAAAGAAAAAAAAGATAATATTAACTGTGCTTACTACGAATATACATTCATTAAGAAATGTACATACGTTAAAGATTGTGCACGCATTCGTGCCTTTTTTAAATGGAGCGCGGCAATTTGACGCCAAAACTTATGTCATAATTAAATAATATATTAATCATGAGTTGTAAGTTATAACATAATTAGGACTATTAGAAGCTAAAAGCATATATTTATATACTGCAGAGGTAATTATATACTTAATTTCGAATATTGAGAACGCGTAAATGCATATTGAAAACAAGTGTCTCAAAATAAGATTATCTTCTTATTTAACTCATTACTAAAAAAACAAAAATAACTAGAATTTGTTCTTCACGAAAATAAAAGTAATAGTCCCTGAGAAGTTTGATGGAATTATAACCAGTTGTATCGGAAAAGTAGGGCAGATTAAAGAATTTGACAAATCGAGGGTCATGACTCCACTAACAATAATTCAGTCAGATCATCATGGTAATATTTAAAAATACAGCAAGTATTGTAAATAGGTAAACATGACAAATCAAAGGCTATAATTTTGTTGAAAATCACTAGGCTATAACATGCCAGAGACGTTGCGAAAAAAAAAACCTCGACAAATGAAGGGTCACAACTCAGCTGAAAAACACAAAAACGGAACACTCTCTTTAAATGCATAACTAGGTTTGGGAAAACACACTTCGCTATAGAGCAAAGCAGTTGAAAATAAAAGTTTAGAAACAAAAATTCAAGGGTCATTACTCCACTGAAAATTACTGTCAATAACTTGAACAATAAGACGACCTTGCAGTTAACACTCCAGTAAAATCTGATGGAAATCCGTCCAATTGTATAAGCGATGGGGACGATATACCAAGAGCCATATCTCTGCTGAAATTCATCAAACTAGAACATGCCAGCGATATGCACAATTAGGTCTGGCAGTGATCATTCTTGAGAAGTTTAGTGTACATACATTTAGAGAAGGTGAGAGGACATATTTTGTGAAGGACGGAAGGACAGACAGAAAGACAGACAGACGGGCGGACAATTTTTTATAAATAAATCTCCCCCGCTACATGTGGGGGACAAAAGAATGTATCATAATAATGATATTAAATGTTCAAAACCTGAGATATGATTTGTAACTTTCGTGAATGTCAAATATTTATATTTTGTTTTTAAAATGTTTTTTAAAACTGATTGCATTATCCTGATGTATATTTTGTCCTCTAACTTCTACTTCTTTTGATCTTCTAAAAACAAGTTTCCATTCAATTCATCAAACAAACAAAATATACAATACAATACAATGATATAGAATTCCTTCATCTCGTCAGATGCATGTACAACATCAAACAATATATAAAACAAAACATAAAAGCAACGACCACAAGTATGCAGTCATTAGTCGCCGGAAGAAAACCGGCGACTATATTTGATACGCTTTAGGATTTTGCCACTGGTAAAGAGAAGTTATTAAAATGTGACAATGTAAAATTGATATTGTGAATGGAATTAATATAAGGCAGATATTGAAATGCTTACATAAAGGAATTAGGAGCTGAAATCTGTATCATATGGGAAAATTAGACCCATCAATTTTTCGCACGAGTGAAAATATTTTATATAGCACAAAGATGGAGCCCTCTATTTTATTTAAACTTATGATAAAAGTATTATAGATAATTTAGCTTTGCAAACGGTGTGATAATATTCAATGCATTGTCTTTCTTATGAATATTTTATTTTTAAAATGAATTTAAAAGAAAATGGTCTTTTTGCGTATACTTTATATCTGTCTATTTACAGTTAGATACATAGTAAATTATGGACAATTTGCTGAGATTTCTTCTGTTTAACAAAGAATAAATAGATTCTTATATGACCTTGAAGACCATTGCAAACGACTTAGCAATCTATATTCATTTAGCTATTGCTTCATATTAACTTCAGTTTTCTAGGTGAAGAAGAAAATGGTCTTTTTAGTATAGTTTTTTTTTTTTTCGTTATCGGAAAGACTCGAACATTCTAGTATATTTCCGTCAATTCTTACGGAATTTAAGCTCATTAATTAACGGTAAAGACTGATTTCTTCTCACCCGCTAAACTGCACACATGTACGGACTTTTAAATTAGTGGACGCTCTATAATATGATTTTGTTAACAACCAATAGTCAATTTTAAGCAGCTTGAGGATCGAAAATCGAAATTTCAAAAAAGAAGAATTTCGAGTTTGCATCGAATTTGGATCTTGCTTGAAGCTCGAAACTGAAATGGCCAGTGCTTTATTAGAGCCAGCATTGAACATCGGGTCTGTCTAAAAAGGAAATCTTAAGGAACTGATTTCGAGCTTGAAATATATTTCGAGCGTGTATGAAGAAAAAATGACTTAAAGGTCCATTACTAAAACCCGGACGAGTATTATATGAAAACCAGAGTTTGTAGCTGAGACTTCCTATTTACTGAAAATATGGCCCATTGCATCGGTTCTGACCAAATAGTCATGAATATGTTCAAGAATAACTAACAAATAAACAAAAAATGTTGCCTATGTCAAACCGAAAGTACGCTTTTCGACTGCTTACGAACCCGTCGAGCATCTTCGGACTTTTTCGGAAAAATCCTCCGAAACGAGGCTATAATCTATAAATAGATGCAAAATATATCATATGCCCAAACGATAACGTGATTTTTACAAACTTAGCACATGGAATTCAACAAGTTTGTAACTCACAAAAACTTCATGAAAATCATTCTTATAATACAGGTAATATACAGCAATACTACAAGTTTTCATAAGGACAATTCAGGCCCTTCCCGGATAAAAGTGTTTTTACAACTTCGTCTGTAAACTTTTTCAGTTAATCTCTTTTCAGTATAATTTTAAGAATATAAATGAGTAACTGTCTTACACTGCAGAAACAAAGTATGATTGAAATTTACCTAAATACACTTATTTATGTACACATGGCTACATTAATTTAATCAGATTTTAGACATTAAACACATTGTCTTGGCCTAATATATGTCACTGACAATTTTAAATTTAAATTTTGTACATCTCATATTTTTCGTGCAAGTCGTGCATAATTACCATCAAGGAAATACAGTTATTTTGTTGCGCGTCTTAAATGGATATTCGTTTGAAACAATTTTAAAATCACGTGATCCCGAAGAATTTCCGACCGATTACGGAAAAGCGATAAACTCGAAAGTAGGACAAAATGACCCCCCATGGCAGTCTAAGAAAATACAGAAACAATCATTTGTTTCTCTGTACATGTGTTGATTTCAAGGGAATATTGCACGGCTATCGTAATGTTTAGTACTATATTTCAAAATGTGTAGTCTTTTCTTAATATTTATGTCTATTCATTTGTCTTTATTTTGCACCTTTAAAAGTTTCAAAACGTTGGAATCTGAGGCGGCATATTTTGGGCAAGTTAGAAGTAGAAGATCGAAATTCAAAGTTTCAAAGGGATGAGGTTGAATTTCGGTGACATTGAATTTCGCACAAGCTCTGAAATCAAAATTAAAATCAAAGAAATCATCGAATTTCGAGGCAGAATTGAAATTAGAGCCAGTATGAAGATCAAAATTCAAATATTTTGAGAGGAGCGGTGGTCAAGTGGATAATGTGTCTGTCGCTCAACCCAGGGGTCGCGGGTTCGAGCCCCACTGGGATCACGACCATGACTTCTCATATGACACCAGTACTGGTTTTTCAAGGAAGCAGACTCGAGATTGGTTACAATAAACTTGAAGCCCTCATCACAATCGACAAATTAGTATAAACTAAACTAAATATTTTGAGCTAGCATGAATTGCTTGTCAATCGACATTTACAAAAAAAATCAAATTGCGATCTTCAGATTGGCTCTTACTTCAATACCTGCTCGATATTCAGATTGAAAAATTGACAGTCCCTTTAATTTTCCAACTACTTGACATGCAGAGCTAGATTTTCGAAACGTCGAGTGAATAAAATTAAAGCAAGATCGAAATCCACCGGTTTTAAGTTAGTTTCGCATTCAATCTCAGTTTTAAATTCGATTGCTTTGACAATTCGAGCAGGCTTGAAATATAATGCCTGGAATAATTTATTTATATTTAAAAAAAACAACTTGAATTTCGACATATCTGATATAGCACGATTGTTAATCTTTGAATTATGATCTTGAGCAGATCGCAGTTTCAGTATTATATTGAAATTCAGCTTTTCGAAACTATAAAAAGTCAATATCAGTCTTTGAACAGGTTGTTTATTCAATAGGCCCCTACCAGATCGAAAGTTGGCTTTTTTGAATATTATGAATTTCGATCAATGAACTTGCCCGAAATTAAAAGCTATTTTGAAATTTGGCGTTTTTCGATCTTCTAAGATTCTAAGCTAGTTGGACACCGCTCACGACATAATTATAAATGTGCAGTTATTTGATTACACGAAAACACTGTTTAAAACCTTTATTTCATAATCATGATC
>NW_026463658.1:0-74208 GCF_021730395.1 Mercenaria mercenaria
AATCAACGTCTGCAGATTTTTTTTTCAAAAGAGGTTAAACATGAGACTAGACTATCTGAATTCTTTTAAAGTATAAGCAATTGCCAGTGATGTGTTGATAATTTTTGTCAAAGGTGGAAGGAGCTCATCAAGGCATGTCTTTGAGAGCCAGTCTGGTAATGGGTCTAATTCACACGACTTATATAGGGATGCCTGAATAATGATTTTCACTTCTGGTGAATTTGGAGAAAAAATGTTCAGATAGTTCTGCATTAGTGGTTAGGTTTCAGTGTCATCTAAAATGTCAGATACAGAACAGGATGCTATGTCTGTGCGTAGTTTGTCTATTTTGTATATGAAAATGTCACTTAAGTCTTGTGCGAGTTGTTTGGAAGATGCACCTTTTTGCAAAGTGTTGTCATCTGTAGCATCTAACAGATGCTTTGCGATTTTGGAAATAATACTCTTTTTAATCTTTTTGGCTAATTCTACCTTATTCGAGTAGAAATATTTTTTTGCCCATTTTATTAACCTATTTACTGTTGCACAATATTCCATGTACAGCTGGTGACTTACGTCAGTCTTGATTTCCGCCATTTTTCTTCCAACTTGCGCCTTAAATGTTTAGCATCATGACGTTTTTGTGTATTCCAGGAACAATATCTAAATGGTGGTTTTGATGCGCAAAGGTGCATTGTTATCAATAATTGATGCAAGTGTTTTTGTGTATGTTTTAACTAACTAATCACCATCTGTCATGTACAAGATTGCCTTCAGAAGATCCCTTCTAACTGAGTCAACATCAATTACTCCAAGTTTTCGAAAGGAAACCGTTTCTTTTCACTGGCGGAGGTCTGGCAGCCTTTGCTTTGAAAGTCCCTGAAAATGATCGCGAGAGAACTTGCCGCTGTTGTCAGGCAGACCTAAATCAGTGACTTCAATGTTTGACACGATGTCATCGTTATCTCTTGCAATGACAACATCCAGGATGTGTCCACCGACTTACATGGTTGGCTGTGTGTCTGTCAGTCGGAATGTCAAAATGAAACATTATATCTCCTACAATGATGATTTAATTCTCAGTTGTTGCAAATCTAGATAGGAAATTGGGCCATTCATTCGCAAGAAAGTCTCCTGTTTAAGTTCATTTCCCTGGGGGGGGGGGGGGCACAGCTGATACTTTACTTGCACCATGACGAGTCTCTGAAACTCTGAAAGTATGGGGACTGTCTGACATAACTCTTGTTCCTGTAGATTGTTTATGTTAAACCCTTAATTTGTGTCCCAAACACGTCATAATTTAGGATTTACCCCTCGGATACCCCTGTACAGAGAGTAACTTGATTGTTTAAAGTTCAATAGACCGAACTGTTTTAATTTTGAGAATAGCAGCTGATCTAGCTTTTCAATATTGGTTGATTGACATATACAGGCAAAATCACAGCTATTGTTTTATATATTCCCTGTACTCTCTACTAAGTGTATACAACCTGTCACAGATATGGCTGAAAGCACGTTTCTTGATTTTAAAATCCAAAATATAACACTAACAGGAGCTGTCTTTCGTAAGACAGCACGCTCGAGTTTTCTCAGTGCTTGACTCTGAATTACAAGTAAAAGGGGCATAAATTTGTCAACATTCTATAATCAAAGTTACGGGATTGTTTCTTATGGTGTAGCCTTAAATAGTTAATAACTATTTTAAGTTTCAAGTCAATAGCTTTTTTCCAATAGATATTAGACGTTATATAAAACTTTCACCAAAAAAGTTAAAAAGAGGCATAAATCTGCAAAATTCAAATTAGAGTTATGAGGTTGTTTTTCTTGGTGTAAACTGTAATAGTTAATAACTATTTTAAGGTTCAAATCAATAGCTCTGTTAGTAACAGAGATATTTGACTTTATCAAAATCTTTAACCAACGGCAACGCCGACGCCGATGCTGGGGCGAGAATTATAGCTCTCCATTTTCTTCGAAAGGTCGAGCTAAAATGACTTTATAACATCAAATTTCATGCAAACCGCTGTAAAATACAAAGTACGCTGATCGATGTACAATATTTTTAAATTCCAGAAATTTTAGAGAAGAAGTTCTACTTATATACATGAAAATATTGCGTGCACAGAAAAATACAGCCGACACATTAACGCATACCAATAATGGATGGCCAATGCTGCGTGAAACCCAAGTGAACTGTAAGGTTGAGTAATCCTAAAGGACACTAATTACTATTTCGTGACAGATATAATGGTATGCTACATGGTGAAAGTTTACATTCTTCTCGTTAACATTGTGTACAGATGAGGTAAAATATATTAATAAACTTTGAAAATTTGGCAGTTGATCTCTATACAATCGACATAGTTTATTTTCCAATACAGGTAACTACCAATTACCAATATAGTTTCAAAGTAATTTTATGACTGAATAGTTTTATACACTCCTGGAACGAACTTTTGGAATCAAATGTCATATTATCAATATTTGTTTGTAGTTAGCATTTCTCTGTTTTGATATAATTAATAAACAAATGAAAAGTCTAAGTGCGCGCATATCGAACATAAGTATGTTCAAGTTTGTTTTATGTATTCTGAAAAATTGTGTATGTGCAACCAACACATCTTTAGGGTTGTTAATCATATGGAATATACTGCGACAAGTTCGGAATAATAAGTTAAACTAAATTAAAAACATTTCTTAAGTTATTCCACAGCTCAGTTCAGGCGGAATACCAAGTTCAAAGGACAAACTTTCTGTGATTTCCAACAATACTGGTGATACCAGTTAATATAATAAACCGTACAAAACATTTTAAAGTTAAGGGAAGATCATCCGAAGGCACACAGCAAACATAATACAATGCAAAGTAAGACCTAAACAAAGAAAGAGGAAAAATGGCACGAACAGTGTACAATTAGCTGAAGACTTCTTGAAATTTACTTAAATCAAATAAAATCTCAGCTTTACAGCATTACATTGAATTAAAAGTATATAAAACTTATAGTACTTACTGATCTTGCTGTTAATACTCTCGCACATGTTAATCAGGTTACGTAGCTTGCCAGTAGGATCAAACTCGCCGTCAGTTTCAAAGATAGCTTTAGTTGGTCCACACGTGTATCCACCTAAACTGGAACCATACTTCTGATAGTCATATTTTCTGAAACTTATATCGCTAGATATAATGAAGGTCATGCCTTCAGTGAAAACAAAGATACACACAAACAATATTTTTCTATTTTTGTAATCCATGACCATTGGTAGAATTAATTATAACAATTTAAAAGTTAGAAATCTATTCCTAAAGAATATTCTCCTCCTTTTCCCGGGCAACAAGAACTGACATCAGCTTTTGGTATTTTGTATCACATGACTTCACTTATGAATAAATAATGTGTTAAACGCACAGCTACCGTCTGAGGGTTGTTCAAATGTGTTAACAAGTAAAAAATTGTAGAAATATATTGTTGTTAAGGATACGAACCTTTGGCGACGACTTTTATTTGGTTTTGGTATATAATTAATGCCGGGGATGTAACCTGATACAACACATAAATGTTCAATAATGATGTGTCCTCAAATCTGTGCAAATATTATACAATATCATTACACAATATCTGATCAAGAAAATATTTGCAACACTGATAAAGAAAACAACCTTCTGGCAGGTAATTAGAGAAAGCATTTCTTCAGAAATACACCACGTGGACATGAGATTAGACATTGTGAAGTATTGTGGTGTTAGTCAGATAACACATTTATTTTATTTGCCACTGTAATTGATAGAATTTCAATCAAATCAATAATTGATTCAAAAGCTTTTGCGATTTTCTTCAAGGTACTCTCCTTTATCTGGACAGATGCTTTAGCTATATCATTATTTCGCCTGTAAATTAAGATCCTTGGATATTTTGCGTGTTCATATCTTCAGACAAATGTTCTTTTTAGTCTTGATAAAAAGGAAAGTCCAATGAGCCCAAAATGACTGATTATTCAACAGGTACAGCTACTTTCGAATATGGTAGTCTTTTGGAAAAGAAACTCTTTGGATCCAAATTTGTGTTGAAGCAACAAAAAGTCTAATAACATAAAACAAAAAGATGAGAAAACTATAGTACACCGTTTGTGACGAAAGTTAGGTTTATCACTTTAACTACAATGACGAGTAAATAACAAGTAATAGCTGAGTTAAAGTCAAGGTCGGTCACTGAAAAAAGGAATTAAAGTAACAAGAACGTTTTATATGCCATTTTCTGCATTTCTTGTTTCTCCGAGGTACATTAATTGCAAAGAGGGTAAAACCATCTCGGGGAAGTTCTATCCAAATTAAGTGCTTACAATTACTAAAGAGTTCTATCACAAGGTAAAGTGTGAAATGTATACAGCTTATTCATAACAATACGTTCACCCTCAGAAGCCATATTAAATTCAATTTTTGTACCGTCTTTTTAGAACAGAAAAATGTTTTCCAGTTTGAGCACACACATGTTTTCTCCTGTTTTCTTTGCTATAAAATGCTGGAAAATAAATGCTATCACTAGAAGTGTCCTTGAATCTGCAATTCTTCAGTGTCTCAACAATATACCAGGGAGGGACTACTTTGCAGCATTTAGGTCATGGATACCAAATTTAAAAAAAAAAAAAAAAAAAAAAATAGATAAATAAAAACTTAGTGTGTTCTATTCAGGGATAATAGTAATTGATGACGTGTAAATTGTCTAGATCTGATGATAAAACAGGCATACGAAGACCATTGACAAAACTTTTTGAATCATCCTTTCATTACTGATTGAAACAGAAAAGGTTTCTCAAAGTAGTGTCACAAATATCTAGAACAATGAGACAAATCAATATAAGACAATTTAGCATGGTCAATTGAAAGTAAAACAGATACTGAGAGGTCGCCACAAAATAACAATAGGATAGCAAGGCAAATTAATAGAAAGCATTTTATTACAGGGTACCATACGCCACTTTTCATGGAATTGCACTTTGATTATCTTTTAAGGTACATGTACAACGTCGTATGAACACATTCGTGGATGTCTCTGTAAACTGTATTTTGGTATTTACAAGATGTGCATATAAGTAGTTCTGCTCATATAGGGACATAAGTCCGTGGAAGGAAGCATGCGTTTCTGCTTCCGTCCAATAATAGTCTCAATCAAACAAATCCTGCAACATTTTCCGTTTTGTCGTGTTGAGCGACCATTTGATTTCCATATTTTGTGTTTTATTGCCACAGCAGCGTTATTTATAGAAAGCATCCCTGTCCATCCACTATATCAGTCTATTCAGATCATTTAGCACAATCTGAGCCTGCAATATTTTTGTTTTGTTTTGTCGTGTTGGGCGTCAGCAATAACTTGTTTCATGTTATGCGAGCAAAGTTCATAAATAAGCACAAATTAAAGCTCAATATCATTTATGTATTTCGATATGTATGCATTAGTATAACGGAAGTTTAGCCGGGTATTCAGCTGTATTTATTGTGCTCAAAAACACTCTTTACCATACTAACGGTGATATTAATTATTCAAATACGTTTTGAAATAAGATATCATAACAAAAGCCTTAGAAATCTCAATGTTGATAAAGAATCGTTTACTCTGTTGTTAAAGTCTACTTTGTTCTATATTACACATTAAGTTAACTTAAATTGTTCTCTTTCTGGTATGTTTTATGATAGTACTTATAGACTGGCCTAGACTGGCGAATGATACGTTTAATGGCATCCTTTATTCCTTGAACAATTCTCATAAATTCATACTTGTACTGTCAAAATAATAAGCATGCAAGAAAAACAAACTTTTTCGTGTGATTTATTATTTTTATATAATACTTATGCTCTTCTTTTATTTCTATAATATATTTTTAACAAGAAATACATTTGATACTAGATCATTAAATAATTTGTCCAGTAAAACTAGCACATCAGTAACAGTTTCAGGTTGCTGTATAAAAGACTAAACAAAAGTATGCATGTGTACTTAAATGAATAACAAATCACTAGATAAGATGAACCACATCATAGCAAAAGGGGCCATATGATATGATATTTCCTTAACAATGGAAAGTGTTAAAAATAGTTATTTTCGCATCAACTTTATCATGCAACCGGTGTTCAAAAAACAATTATTGTAATCATAAAGGAAACCCCTTAGTATTTTTACTGTTCTTTACTATGCGCTTTTAAATGTATTATGTACGAAAACACAAGGGAAGCCCAACAATCTAACCTGCTTAGCTTGTATTGTAGAATAATTAGATAAAATATGTATAAAAATTCTTATTTGAACATTCCATTGTCAAAAAGTTATTAATACATACATATGTATTAACTATTATGAATTATATATAAATTACAATGCATTTAAATATACTGACGCTGCCTGTCATATCAGGACACACGTAGGAGTATGTCAGAATATTATCCACATTCAATTCGTATTTTAATCTCAAAGTTAAAATATTCCTAGATCTACATTTAGTTCTCGTTTTCGTTTGATTACAAAAGTGACGTTCACTTAAGTAAAGACAACTGTATAAGCTAATAATTTTCAAACAGTTCTGCGTACTTAAACAACACCAACATGCTCGAACTTTTCACTGTCAACCTTAATACTGTTTGAACAACAAATGCCTCTACATCCTCCACATCCTACAGAACTGGAAAGACCGTGTTTCCTACAAGAACATCTTTTTGTATCACAATTTATTTTACAATTGCATTTAATGATGTTAAGCAACCTTTCTCGAGCAGCGGACAAATGTGTTTTAAATGGAACAAGTTTATCACCAGGTGAACACCAGCCCCATTCCAGAGGGTTTATTGTATTGCCAATCCACGTTTGAACTTGATGATACACTCTATAGCTATGATACTTCGTGGCCACTTCTGTCGGGGGTAATGTTTGCACCTGAACTACACATGTGCTTGTAGCTGCTTTAGTTATAAATTTTCTGTACCTTCAACTGTTCAGTGGTGTTTCATTTAATCCATTGTACAAACACTTAAATGAATTTTCTCCGGCTTTAGCTACCTCTTCATGGGATGAACCATTATTTACAAAAAAAAAACATGTGCCTGTTGTCTAAAATAAGCATCTGTTGCTATCGTCTTAAACACCTTCACTCATGCCATATATTCGTGATGTTGTATCACATCCGCTTAAAGCATGAACAAATGGTAATAACCTGCACGTTTCTGAACCTAATGCATATTTTGTCTCTTTTATGTCCCATTTTCTCTTCTTTTTCATACAATTCTTTGAATCGGATGTGAAGTACAAGCTGTTGTCCGATTCGTTTGCATGATAAAGAAGTAAAACGAGTGGACCAGTGTCCTCACCCAGTTGCACCAACAACAACAGTTGGAAAATCTTTAGCTAATTTTACTCCTGTTTCAGGTGTCAGAGCATCAGCATCACCATCAGCGTTTAAAACACAAATTTCCCGGTCTTGCATATGCTTGGTTAGAAGATTGATAAATCTTTCTTTGTTTTCTATGTTTGACAAAACTGACTCATTTTAAATTTTAAATGGCGTTTTCCCATCAAATTTTACTTCTGTTTCAACGACCCCCTCTTCGCTCATAAGTTACGTCATTTGTTGACGGACCGTTGCACACATTTTTTATTGTTTTTTGAAATTCTAGAGTTCTAACTGAACATCATAACCTCTTTTATTTTCATTTTGTTTTGCGTCAGTACCACAAAAAATACATTTACTTTCAAAATCAAATGCTGTTTCCGTGTCTTTACACTAGAGTTTAAATCAGGCTTTTCCTTTGATGATCTAAGCTGGTTCGGGTGACAGTAGACCCTCCTACACTCATGATGTAGTATCTGGGCAGGAGAAACACAGAGTAGATCGCCTGAAATTGCAAAGAAAACATTTCATGTAGTACATGCCTGATTTGACAAGTACTTCAATAATTTACTGTCTAATATTACCAGTGTTCACGGGGATCAAAGTATGGATTATATTTTAGTTATGCATGAATCATAAATTGACATAACGCTTTTAATTACATATATAAGGTAAAGTAGTTTTTAAGTTGATAATAACAAATAATTGTTCATGTATAAAACAGAACATAACTGGCTTCATTGTTTTTCCAAGGGAACAGATCTGTTCGCATGGAGGAAGTTGTTCTTTCTCGCTGTCGAATAGGTAATACTCGTTTGACTCATTCTTATCTTTTGAACAAAGAAGAACAACCCGAATGTGTACCATGTCAGACACCGCTTACTATTAAACATATTTTAGTCGACTGTGTTGACTTCGCTCAACAGCGTAATAAATACTATGACGTTCAGTCTTTGAAAGAGTTGTTTGAAAACGTTTCAGTCAGCAATATCTTGTCCTTTTTAAAGCAGATAGGCATTTATCACAAAGTCTGAAATTATATATTTTTTCTTTACACATTTTGCAATATTGTTGTTTGTCACTAATATTTTAACCCTTTATATACGTGTTTGCATAAGTGTTTTTAGACGTGCTTTGCAATTTACTTTACATTTTATACGTTTATACATTTTACATAATTGGTTTTTAGAGATGCTTTACAATTTACGTATTAAAAGCGCTTGTTTTCGGCGATATATGGCCGTTTTGTGTCTGTTCGCCGTAAAATCTAACTCACTCACTCACTCATTGTTTTTCCATGTCCTCTGAGAACGGAAATCATTCAATGCAAAATATTTAGAAAAATATAAAATTGTATTCCTTTCTTCTTGCTAACTGTCATTAAATGTATGCACCCCTTTGTACCAAGCTTGGCAGTAGGACCATCATCTTTAACTTTACAAATAACACAGACTTGCTGCTCAGCACTGGAAAACAATATGGAGAGCTCTTTAATATATCACAGCGTACTTCATTTATACTTTAATTTATAATGATGACAAAAACCAAAATCGAGTTATCTAGTGTACGTATCGCATTGATGTGAATAGACTTCCGTTGCAATAGTTACCTGGTTTGAAATAAAAACAAAATCATTAATTTTTTTTTTTCAAAACTAAACAAAGTTTCATGAATGCCGTTCAGATATAACTTTTAAAATTTCAAAATCATTATGGTCTTACTTCATGCTCATCGCCAGCAAAAGCAGTAATCAAAGATGATTTACATCTGATTTATTAGCTTTTCTTTAACAGTGTTTCAAATATAATTAATCGATCTACGCATTCCATATTTCCTGAAATGAAAAAAAAACTTTTTTTCGTTTTAAATATAAAAAAACTGGGTTTACTATGTTATAATTCACCACAATTTAAGCTTTACAATGATTTATAATATCTTTTATTAATCAATTTAACGAAAACCAAATATTATTTCAAATAATAATTATATAGATATATGTGTCGCGCCATGAGATTTTTGGCCCAAATGCGGCGTTACGTCATTCGAGAAAAAACCCGATTAAAGTTACGTCACAAAAATAATGGTGTTCAACACGTTTTCGCGTCAATTAATGCATTTTATCAATTAACACTATATTATTGGGACAATAAATGAATGAAGAGACAAACGTCATTTACCAAGCAAGTATTGTAACATTTCCGTGTTTTGTCATTTCGTTTCATTATCAAATAACTGACAATTTATCGCCCTTTGTATCAACACGCCATTTGTAAACATGAAAGGTCGTGTGAAAGGAAACTTTTAAACAGTAATTTGACGATTGATTTAAAAGGGATAATGAATGTCATTGAGCGACTTACAGGTAAGTAGTAATATTTACACAATATGTAGAGTTTAAAAATATTAATTAAATCCATATTGACCGTTTTGTCCGTGTTGTTTTTTCCTTCAAAAATATCCCGGAAAATTTTGTCATCTGGGCTTTAATTCTATCTAAAAATATTCAGCTCAGAGATGTTTATATGCTGTTACGGACCTCTGATGGTAATGGGAAATAATCAGAAAATTAAAACAGCGTCAGTTAAATTATGTCAGCCAGAATACCCGCAGTTTTTCAAAAAAGAAAATCACCCCCTCCCGGAAACATTTTACCCCCCTTCTCCATTCCACAACTGGGTTACCTCAAATTACCCCCCTCCCCATCAACTTCCTCCAAATACCTCCCTTCTCTTTCCCACCCATTGTCATATGAAATACACCCTTCCTCAGCTTGAGAACTGCTTCCACACTACATAAACTAAATACACCCCCTCTCCCCCCTGTTTCTTTTAACTGTAAATTACCCCCCCCCCCCCACCCCCACCTCCTATATCCTCCAAATAAGGGGGCCAGGGGACATTCAGGAAGCTTACTTTTTTCCACAACAGTTTTCACTCTTATTTCTGATTAGTGTATCAGTATGAAAGACCAGTATGTCAAAAGTCACAGCCATATATCCATATTTATGTAGTGACTTACAGGAACAGTTGTGAGTTTAGATAAATTATTTCTTATTCATGTCAAACCCACTTCAATTAAAAAAAGTATAAAGAATAGTAGTTTGTTTTTATTTTGTATAAAACAGATGCTCAATAGCTTTTCATGTGAGTTTGCATTCAGTTCACTTGACCATGATTGTTGGATTCCTCACCACTACATAATGTTCTTTACAAGTTACAAACTAACTTCTACACATTAAATGAATATATTTTAAACTTTAAAGACATTTTGTTAAGAAAGACATGTTTTTGATTGAAACATATTACACTCTTAGTATAAATCTTTGTGTTCTGTGTACTGAGGTAACTAGCTAGGCCATCTTTATCTCACATTTCAGCTTCTTTTAAAGTATTTTTTTTTTAATTTTACAGATCAACTACTGAGAAACATCTGGCATATTGCTATGACCTTAAACAAAAAAAGAATTCTCAAGGCATGCCTACATACCACATGTTGGAAGAGTTTGTGGGTTTGTAATTTTCTGCATTTTTGCAGTTTTTCTATTGTAAGAAAGATAAATACATCTTAATATAATATATTATACAAACAAATTCCTCTTAAAATAAGTACAAGTAAGTTAGATACATCTTAAAATATCATACACATAAATGACCTGATTGTATTAATAGCATTTTGAAAGAAATCATTACTAGTCTAATAGATTCATTCAACAAACATATCTAGCATAAAAAGAGGAGAGTGGGGAAATATGCATAATGATTGAATATCATCATACATGTATTTTCCCAAGAAGCTGTTGCAGTATTTGTGTATTCATTTAGTTAGACTGAATTAATTAATTTTTTATTTAAGTGTATGTCTAGTATGTCAGAAGATTAGCTAGTTTTTTGTATTCTTGAAAATTATGAGATTGATGGATGGATGGATACTTATTAGTCATGCTTTTATGTAGATTACACAAAAAGACACTTATTTTTAAAAAATGCTTCACAGTATTCTATTCTGTAACTTTCTACTTAAAGTTACTAATACTAATGTATTTTTGTTTTGCAGAATGGCTGAAGGAAGAAAGAATTTCCAGAAAAATATAATTATTTATGAATTTGTGAACCAAAAAACTAACATATTTGCTTACCATCCAGTTGAAAGTATGCCAATGGAATAAAGTGCAACTGTCACAGAAGTGCACAAAAAAAGGTCATGTTTTTTTTGCAAAAGCTCACCAAGCTGATTCAAACTACAAATGGGAGTCAAGAAAAAAGTAAAACTAACTGAACTGTCACAGTTTAACTGTGGGAAATGTTTGGTAAAAGTATGTTTTGTTGTCAGAACAGCAGTGAAGTGGTTAGAGTAAAACTGTCTTAATTGTTTAAGCAATACAGAATATTTTTTTTAAAACATACCCCATGCATAATATATCTTGAGTGCTCTTTTTTATTTAAATAATCATACAGTTTCAAGAAATTTGACAATAAATGCTTTCTTTAATTTTATAAGAAAATACTGCATTGTTGTCATGGTATTAAACATTAGTCTGGCTATAAATTATTGTAAAACATCTTTCATGTTTATATGTTCTATTTGTTAAAAAAATAATGTAAGGTCATGTTCTTTTCTAAGTAAGAACTGCATGACAAAACATTATGTTATCATATGAATCTGCCTTAAACTAGCATGAGTTGTGTCGTGTGTATCAGAAAATTATACCAAACTGTGTCACATCAGTTTACATGAAATGAGGTTTTCTTTCTTTTGAATATGAAAGTAGACAGCTTTCGATGTAAATAGTATTTTGAAAAACACTTTAACATACTCAATTATTTCAAGAACTTGATAGAAATGGTACTTTTAGTAAGACAATACATCATTGTTGCTATGGTAACGAGTCACTGATCAGTGTGACATCTGTACTACTACTTTAAGCAAAATCATTTTATAATATTTCTAATAATTATATCTTTTTGCCTGATTTTCTGTCTAACAGTTACAAAGAAATATGTCAATGAGTCAAGTGTTCTAACAACAAGGGTATTTTGTCTTGGTTTTGTCATGTTATCAAACCCGATATCCAGTAAATCTATTTTTGTACAAAAGAAAGCCATAAGATTTTTGCAGAAAAAAAAACTGTTATCTTTAAACTCTGTCTGTACACTGGAAAATGTTTACGGTATATTAACTTCACTTTCTCAATGTAAATTTTGGCTGGATTTATCAAGGAACTATTAAAATTGGATTTAACAACTGTGTTGCCATGGAAACGATTTTAAGGGGAAAATAATATGTGCTTATATGAAAAAAAGAAACAGAAAGAAATAAATTCAATTAACTGTATGCTGTGTTTGATATTTCATTATGTATTTTCTTTTCATATTATTTTAAGGAGTCTGAATTAAGATATTCTGCCTCTATTTTGATACAGTAAGACGAACATATGGTGTCCGAAAAGCGGTAATTTCTCCATAACAACGGCTGATTTCTGTTGACAAATAGCAGATTTTTATGCGGAACATGACAATCTGTCAGATTACCTGAAAAACCCATTTTCGACCAAAATCGCATTTGGGCCAAAAATCTCATGTCCTGACACATATTCGTCACTTTCTGTCAAAAATACACGCATTAGCCTATTTGCAGATTTTTTTTGCATTTTTCAAATTATGACCCCAAAACGCTTCCGTAGATTTTTCTTAGGTTATATTCCTTATTAGGCAATGTGTGTTTCGATTATTTTTTTTACATAAATACCTGTTTTTTTTTCATTACAGTTATAGATATAAATACGTATGTTTACTGTACCAACGCTCATGTGCTCAATACTGGACATAGTAAGGTGCATTAGCCTCTAGTAAACAAATCGCGGAAACATAAAACAAACAAAGACCTTGCTTATTTTCGCCTCTTTTAAAAAGTCATACTGGCGTAAATGTTGTATTTATTGTTGCAAATAAACGTATATTTACCAATGCTTTGAAATATATTCGTCTTGATGGTTAAATAAACAAATAATGTAACACTTTCACAGTAAACTTTACAGACGCTTTGTTTACGTCAGAACCGGAAGTAGGAAAACGAGCGATATGGTGCATGGTAATGGACATCGTCAGAAAACGAACAAAACATAAACTTTCCGATGTTGTATCTGAAAACCCTGTCGCTCGATTTTTAGGACTTTTTTCAGTGTTTCATTTCATATTAAAGAACATATTTTTTTAAGAAAGTTTCTGTTGGAATAAGTTTAACGTTGACATTCAGGATAACTGGCCTATACGTGCAGTGGCATTTTGTCAGTCGTGTTTATAAATATTTCTACTACATTTGTCAATGACTTCAAAAGAGCTCGCGTAGAAGCAATGATATCGGATACTTCAAAAAGTAATAGCTCAAATATTGATCAATAACAGAAACAAGGATCAATATCTAACAGGGAAAGCCACGTTTCAAAATACGCAGCCTCCCTCGAAACCTTAAACCGACACACGGACGTGCACACGACCAACACAACACTCGCACAAAGCAAACAAACAAGGACAAAACAGAGATGGGCATCGCCTTGGAACGGTCAGCAGCAAAGCCTCAACTGGTGAGCTTAAACCGGTTTATCCTACACCTAACATCAATTTTATCACCACCATGTTCCAAAGTCACAGTGCAGTGTAAATAAATGTCACCCCCACTAGGTGAATACCTAACATATGTAACGGAAAGACGAGTCACTCATACATGTACTAAACGTTTTCTTTTGAAAATATAATTTTCTGTGCTAACAGAGAACTTGTTTGTTTGATGTGGTTTTGTATTTCTGTGTCTTGTATTATCTGTTTTCAAACTAGACATATCGAAAATGTGATTTTAACACACTGAGACAAAAGAAGCTACAGACGAAAATCTTTACCAGTTTAATCCCAAGTCTGAAATGAGGAAGTGTTTCTAAATTAAGAAATACTATACGCATGAACCTAGCACGTTTATTCATTTACGTCATATAAACCAAACGTTGATCACCGTTTTCACGACCAAAATAAGTCACAATTTTGAAACTGTTGATGATATGCATGAGTCACATTACAAAACTTTACATCAGCTTAAAAACAAAGTAAATAAATTTAAATCTAAAGTGTAAATCCCTCGGAAGCACCGGCGAAAAGGCAAACAGAGAAAATTGCAGACTCGGTTTGATTGAGTCTGTTATTAAGCAGTAAGGACTCACAAATTTTAAATCAAACTTTATTTAACACTCTCCATATCAAATACTAGTAGATAAATTATTGAGTGCTTTTCTTCCATTCATATTTTAAAAAGAAACATTATCAATCGGTTAGCGGTATTATTTATGTAAATATTCCTTTCTTCAGTCTATTTGCTGTAGCATTAAAATGACCTTTATACGGAATGTATTATTAATGCTGAATATCACATGTCTTTAATACTATATATAACTGGATGTAAAAATGCATATATGTAGTAATTTTATTTGATATATTAATTGCAAATATTACAGATTTTTGTTTATTTTTGAATATGTCATTAAATAATGAAAAAAAAGAAAGAAAAGAAAAATAAAAGAAATGGTGCTCATTTTAGTTGAATAAATAATAAACAAGTAGAATATTATCTATCCTTACCACTTCACTAAAACACGAGCCCGCAGAAACGTTACTGGAAGCCAAAATTCATCGGAATAACTGATGAAAGCATATCTAACTTAATTTCTTGGTTTAATCAAAAATATTTCATTTGACACGAAACTATAAAATCGATATGAAAAGTGCGCAATTATTTCAGAAGGAGCGACATGAACTGTACTCTCAGTTTTCCCGCTTTTCCGCCAAAATGTTTGTATATATGGACGTAAATGCTTCCGGTGTCCTGCAAAAGATTCCAAGTTATAAATGAAAGAAAATAATTTGATTTAACCCCATTTTGACATATTACAATTACAGTTGTTGTACGTTTATATTAAAGTCAGTTTTGTAAAATAGTTGTGTTTTTTTGTAAACATAAAGATAAGATCATTTTTATTTTTTTTTGTCATGATTATGATATTGGCAAGTATTGTTTGTCAACAAAATTAAATTATCGAGTTTTCACTATAGGCATGGTGCTACACTCTGCCCGATATACACGGCATGCATTAGACGACTTTGACATACTATACCCCATTAATAAAATTTTGTGCGTCTGTACTGCCGCTTTTCCTTTCTTCGGATCAAAGCCAGTTTTAGCTTTCTGGACAGATCCGGGGCATAACGGCTGCAGTGATAAAGAACGGACAAATTGCTCAGTACACACGTGTATGTCTAAGAAACATCTGCACACGTGTGCACATAATAGCTTGTAAATGAGCGCGATGGTAAACTTTCCAGAATGCCGAGTGATACGTGCGCAGAGATATTTTTTTTTATACTAATACTTGGGCAGATATTTTCATACTGATAAGTAGAAACGTTAAATATTAAAGGTGCAAAATAAAGACAAATGAATAGACATAAATCTTAAAAAAAAGACTACACATTTTGTAATATAGTACTAAACATTTTGATAGCCGTGCAATATGCCCTTGAAATCAACACAAGAACAGAGAAACAAATGATTGTTTCTGTATTTTCTTAGACTGACATGGGGGTCATTTTGTCCTACTTTCATGTTTATCGTTTTTCCGTAATCGGTCGGAAATTCTTCGGGATCACGTGATTTTAAAATTGTTTCAAACAAATATCCGTTTAAAGACGCGCGACAAAATAACAGTATTTCCTTGATGGTAATTATACACGACTTGCACGAAAAATATGAAATGTACTGAATTTATGTTTAAAATTGACAGTGACATATATTAGGCCAAGACAATGTGTTTAATGTCTAAAATCTTATTAAATTAATGTAGCCATATGTACATAAATCAGTGTATTTAGGTAAATTTCAATCACATTTTGTTTCGGCATTGTAAGACAGTTATTCATTTACATTCTTAAAACTATACTGAAAAGAGATTAACTGAAAAAGTTTGCAGACGAAGTTGTAAAAACACTTTTATTCGGGAAGTGCCTGAATTGTCCTCCCGCAAACTTGTAGTATAGCTGTTTATTACCTGTATTATAAGAATGTTTTTCATGAAGGTTTTGTGAGTTACAAAATTGTTGAATTCCATGTGCTAAGTTTGTAAAAATCACGTTATCGTTTGGGCATATAATATATTTTGCATCTATTTATAAATTATAGCCTCGTTTCGGAGGATTCTTCCGAAAAAATTCGAAGATGCTCGACGGGTTCGTAAGCAGTCGGAAAACATACTTTCGGTTTGACATAGGCAACAATTTTTGTTTATTTGTTAGTTATTCTTGAACATATTCATGACTATTTGGTCAGATCCGATGCAGTGGGCCATATTTTCAGTGAATAGGAAGTCTCAGCTACAAACTCTGGTTTTCATATAATACTCGTTCGGGTTTTAGTAATGGACCTTTAATTTTGCGTGCGCATGTATTTTAGATACTACGTGTGCACGCCGTTAATAATACGTGCGTACGTTGTAGTATTAAAAAACACACACATGTCCCCTCTGTGACTGTTAATCTAGAAAAGAAAGAGAAAAAGCAGAAAAAGCTAAGTTTTTAAACATCGATGTACCTGTGCCTTTTTAGAATGCTGACTATTCATGTCAAAAGCGTATTCATTAACAAAAGAGACAGCCTAGCCCGCGCCCGCTTCAAGTGCGGAAGTGCTTGGGTTCTATCTCCGGCCCCATCATATCAAAGACGTGAAAATGTTATTAGTAGCTCCCTTGCTTGGCGCTTATCATTAATATGCATGATCTGACATAATTCTATAAATAGCGCACATAAAAACTTCACTTAGTTCCATTTTGATATCGATAAACATTGAAGATTAACAAAACAACAAACAGAAAGGTAAAGGGCCATTATAACTACATTAGCTAGATCTGGAATTTTGTATTCGGTTCTCGTGGATTTTACAAGGTCGGTTCACACTCGAGCCGAATACAGCATCCCGGATTAAGCTACTGTTATAATAACCCTATTAATATATAAGTAGTAGAACCTTTTTCACAAGCTCAGTAAGGAGAGAGCGCAGATTTACGGATCGCAGGTTCGTGAGTTCGATTCTCGGGCGAACCGTATATATTCTTCATCAAGATTTGACAAGAGGTATGCTGATTCAACTTTCTAAGTATGACGATGATGCCTCTTTCAATAATTTTAGATATTCTTTAAATACAAATGTATGGCCAATTGTGTTTAAAAAAGCGTGAAATAGGGATTTCATCTTTTATTCATAAAATGACATGTCAGTGACACGATAACTTACTAGGTAACATGAGCGTATCTTGGTCTAAAATCATTCGTCCTCCACCTCAGATTCAAGTAGGGAGTTTCAATTACTTGCGGAGAACAGGATTTTTGTGGTATTGAATCCAGGATGTAAAGTTAGGTTAACTGTCCGCCGATACTTAAATGAAATACTGCTGAGAAACGGCGTAAATCGCAAGACAAAAACATTACAATCGACCTATAATAAATTATTATAAGCTAAATTAAATGCTTACATATGAAATTTCGTACGATGAAAAGAAGTAATTTGTAAAACTGATGGGAAAATATCTCTGTGCCAAAACATTATTCTACTCACTCATCGTACATTTCGCTGTCTTAGACAATTTAGACATTGTATATAGTTTTCAGCATAGATTTGTATTTTTCATTGTATGCTGTAGCTATTTAATGCAACACGGTCAAGTAAAATATGAAGCATTACATGATATTGATTCAATAGTTAATGAAATAAGCACTTAAAATATTAGATATAGCGTTAAGTACCGGGTAATTGTGTATTTACCCAAAATTTACAACAGCGTTATTTTGCTGCCACTTAACTAACACTAGAAATTTAGAAGGAACATTTAAGTAATTGATTGAATCAGAAGTTGACAGTTCGTAAAAAGTCTCTGTACGTGGGCTCTGAGTTGTCAAATAAAAGAAGTACAACAAAAATACATGTTTATAACTTATCACAGACGTACAGTGAAAGAATAATTTGACTAATTACTAGGTTAAATGGTTTAAAATATTTGGACTCGCGGCTAAAAAATCTAATCATGGTTTGAAAAATCACGATCAAAAATTTTCATTATCTGTCGTTTTTGACAGAAAAAGTTTACCGAATTTGTTGGGAATCAATCTCTCATACTACTAACATCAGACATAAAATTTCATTTCAGCCGTCACGGATACCGATTGCGTCACGGAGGCTTATGCAGCCTTCGTTTTAACTTTTACATAATAGAACTATTTATATGTACCAGTTGCTTTGCGCATGAGTTGTTTTTCTTTTCTCCATAAAATTAACGTAAGCAACAACAATTAGCTTTCTAAAAAGATTTAATTTGAATCTATTGGTAAAAGTTTAGATGTAGATGTTATTAAATGAATGTGTTATACATGGTAATAAAATGCCTATACCTTCTTTTATCCTGTCACTTGCAGTATTTTCGACCCGATATCAGGGTACCGTATATCTTTCTTGATATACCGTCAGTTGACACGTGACCAGTGATATACGGTCAGTTGATCATATGACTTTATGGTTGATATTTTTTGTCATAAGAAATTTTGAATTGAAACTATCACCATTGTGTTGGAAATGTCCGAACTAAGAAAATGAGTGATCAAACGGCTCACCCGATAACCTCCTCCACCTCGCCAGATAAACTTTCTCCATCTACGGCACTAACCTATTATTCTCTTTTTCTACTATTTAATAAATCTCTTATAAAGGTTATTTCCCTGGAAAGTTGACCTCGAGTTTTGTAATTACTTTACACAAGAAAGCTTGTTTGAATGATCTCGATAATTTCAGAGCAGAAGAATTCAGTGTTTACATGAATCACAGGCAGGTTTTATACCGAGTATGGGTACAGTTCATACCATTATCGGGCTACCTGATTTAATTAACCATATGCCTAAGAATGGGAGGCAACTCTTGTGTTTTAGTGACTTAACAAAATTAAGGCGTTTGATTACATTTGTAGATTTGTGAAATAAGATAATTAAGCTCGAAATATGCTCACTGTAAACATCAATACATCTATATGCGCTGTGTAAAGCGCCTTGAACGTATTTATCCTGATATTGGCGCTAAATAAATGTTCCATTAATAATATATCAATATGACAGAGTAAAATACTGTTATGAACTTAGTGTTGAGTGTGTATGTACACAGGTCGTAAGACAAGAAAGGTATATTTGTTTCCCTCTCTTTTTCTATCTTCCGCAATGATATTCCTCGGATAAATGTTGAGATATTTAATACAGTTTTTTTTATCGAAATTTTTCGATTCAATTTTTCATTTCTATCGTACTTCTGTTTCAGTTCTATAAGATCAATACAGAATTGCAAATAATAAATAATAATACGCAGCTTTGCTATATATTTTGTTAATCAGTATTTCCTTCGCAGCTTTCTTGTTGACTTTGGATTGTAAGCTGTACATCTATGCTTTAAGCGTCAACTGCACATGCATGTTTGTAAAATGCGTATAGAATTATGTGTTGTATGTTTATATCATTATCATTGTTGTTATTTATTGTACGAATTAATATATTTATATATATACAAAGCGCGGGAAATTAATGTCCGTTAACAGAAGTGACGTCATGACGTTTCAGTGACGCACAATAACAAAGTTTCCCTTTATTTTTTTTTCGTTTGTAGTGTAACGGTGTAATCTTAACGTAAAATAATGTATTTTGAATCGAGAAATATACTAAGGAACCGTGAGAAACCGTCAAGGTACCTGACTTTTTTCTCGTATCTTACATATTCAATGCATGAATCCCTAGTTGTCATAACAACACGAGAGTCATCTGACATGTGGTGCCAGATGGATTTTGCCGGCATGTGTAAATCACCGGAAACGCCAGTCCGATGTGCAAGAAATATATGTCTGTGCGAAGTCCACGTATACCAACGAGGAAGAAGCTATAACCTGGACGCATGTTTTCGAAGCAAAATAAGTTTCTGTTGCTTTCTAACTGTCGCGTTTTCTGTTGTTGTAGAAAATTTAGAGAATTTTGAAAGCAGGTTTGTCTATCGTGGTGCAAAATATAGCGTCATTTATATAATGTATTGATATAATTGATTTTATTTGTAATAAAGAGAAGACAAAACGAAGGACTGTTGAATTCTATCGCATGAAAATAGTAAAGCAGTCACCGAAGAGGGTAAGAATATAAATCTACAATATGTATATTTCTTCGATAACGATGTAGCGTAAGTCTTAATAATTTGCTCTAATAATAGGCAGTTCCACCTAATGTTAATTCCATGTATTCATAGATTACATAATAACATTTGTCAACAACCAAACAACAACAACAACAATTTTAACGACAAATGCATTTAATTATGTCAGATTTCATTCGTATTATAACATGATTAATTAATTTCCGAACGAAATGTGGGTTAAGATGGGGACAAACAATTATATATAATAATATTATAACGTGCAAAGATGCAGTTTATGAACTTAATATATAACATATACACATCGATAAAGTTTGTGGAAAATACGATAAGATATTTGCACTGAATTTTAGAAATAAATGTAAAAGGAGAATAAGAACACTGAAAACAGCATGGTACGCAAATGTTTGCCATTGACCGTAAAAGATTTGTCTGGGAGATTAACAACAACTATGAATTTTGATTGGTTAGTTTCAATATACGGGCCATTTACTTAATACATTGAAAAAAATACAAAATCAAATGTGTGTTTGCGCGTTGACCACATGGACATTACCGTGAAATTAATACTTAAAGACCTAGTGACCTATTTTTTCTCCCTCATGAACAAAGTGAAAGTCATTCTGATAATACTGCTTTAGGCACCACCAAGTAATTGTATTATTTTGCATTTCCATGATAGTAATTACGAGACATACATACATATACATGCTTTGCATGAAGAAAATGAGAAATAACAAGTATCTAGTTACAAATTGATAGTGACATATAAAAGGCCTACACAGTGTGATTAATGTCTAGATATATTGTTAAATTAATGTAGTAGTATACACAGTACTTGATGTTTAAAGGTGAGTTTAGGCCACACTTTGTTTCCACAGTGTAAGATAGTTATATTCTTTTATGTTTATAAAACTATACTGAAAAGAGAATGACTGAATAAGTTTTCAGATGAAGTTGTGAAATCACATTAATTTAGGGACGGCCTAAATTGTCCATCTGTCATCTTGTAGAATAGCTGTATTATACAAGTATTATCAGAACGATTTGCACGAAGTTCATGATGGAGGAAAAGTAGGTAACTAGGTCGTGGTGGGTTTTAAAAACGCGCCACAAAATAACTATTTCTTTGTATTTTGTATTTCCACGATGGTAATTATACATGATTTGCATGAAAAATATGAGATATACAAGAATCTAGTTTCAAACTGACAGAGACATATATTAGGCCAAGACAATATGTTTAAATTTTTAACATTCTATTGAATTAATTCAACAATATGTACATAAATCAGTGTAAAGTAAAATTTCAATCAAATTTTGTTTCTACATTGTAGGATAGTTATTCATCTATATTTTTGAAACTATGCTGAAAGGAGATTGACTGAATAAGTTTGCAGATGAAATGTGGAAACACATTTATTCAGAAAGGGACAAAATTGTTCACCTGAAAACTTATATAGCTGTATATTAACTGTATAATAAGAATGATTTCCATGATTTTTTTGGGGTAAAAAAGTAAGTCTCTAGGTCATGGTGGGTCTTTAACACAGCTGTATCACAGGATAACAGCCCTGAGGCTCCCTGAACTATTGTGTTTTTACAACTTTGTCTTCAAATTTTCTGTTTATATATCCAGTACATAACATTAAAATACGTGCCACAAATAACTGTATTCTTTTGTATTTCCATGATGGTAATTATACACGATTTGCACGAATAAATTGATAATATGGTTAAAGAAAGAAGACAACTCAAGTTCGCAATACGTTTCGTACTAAAATACTTCTTCAGGCAAACATACAATGTATACAAACATAGGTATGATGTCATGACTTCAGATAACATGACATCATAACGTCAAAGTATGACGTTACGTTTGGCGCGCTATTTGATATATACAGATAGAGCAATCCGTCGCCCACCTCATTAATGAAAAAGAGGCACTTTGTTGCCTCATAAGGCACATTTACTGACGCCATCTTCTTGTTTCTATTGGCAGTCTGTGATTACCTGTTCTAAATGAAATAGTCCTAGTCTATTGATTTTAGTGAGAATAGTAAGGCAGGAGTCTAACTTATTTTCAGACTTAAATAATCTATTTGTTATTCCCATTGATCTAAATTATCATCAAATTTTTGTATGAATTGATCATATAAATTCCTTCAAATTAGTTAAGCTACATTTTTAAAGTAAATATTTTTCTGATAGATCCAAAATATGTGCTTCCTGAAGAATCCAAAATACTTTTTAAAAAATTTAACCGTTTGAAATGTGTTGTCGAAATCAGCATGTACTCACAAGATTGCCTTGCTATTCATTTCCAGTCAATAGTTAATAATTCTAGATTTGATGACTATTTCGAGCGGATAACGGCCAAGTTCTCTTTATAGCATATATTGGTACTTTTCTTACGGCCAGTAAGTCAGTATAAAGCTCAACTAGGTCAAAATCCTCGAACCCTCATTTTATGTTCATATAGGAAATATGGTTACGTAAAAACGTTTTATCAGCACATCTATTTGCAGCTGAATGTTATTCGCATATGTAGAATATGTAACGGCTTTTTAGCTTGTTCGCGCGTTTAGAAATCTACCGGGGGAAATTGTATACTCCTAGATATTTATACCGTTTTACATTTTCTATTGTTTCACAATTTATAGTAAATGTCGTTTATATTTGTTACCCTTTGATAGCAGAAGCTAACTTTTCACAAATTTTAATTTGATTCTGATTAATTGCCAAGTGTGAATGGAACCATGACATGAGAAAATTACGTATTTAAGTTATTACTATAGTGAACTAGAAAAATAATATGGGGGACTACCAAAAAAATAACAGTCTTAATAAAGTCTTTCATATCATTAAGCTGATAAAAGAGAAATTGAGTTACATTTTTGTCATTTCAGGTATAAACATGTACACATAGAATTCGATTGTAAAATAAACAGTTCCCGCTTTAGTCGCATTCCAAAGCCATATCTATTCCAACGCCACTGTCCTGTTCATACATTTGATAAATAGTGCTCCGACTGTCAAAGGTTGGGCTATACACTTGTACCACCGATAATGTCGAATCTAAGTTAAAATTTGGAAGCTTTGAAAATTTGCAGGGTTCTACCGGAAACGGCCCACTGAAATCGTACATTTTCTTTATCCTAACATCATGGATTGGGGGAACTGTTTCTCTACGTACTTGTTGTTTTGGTTTAGCCGCTGTAGGGTAATACGTGTCTGTGTTCTCAGCATCAACATCTATATAGTCTTCGGTAGAAAGGTCTGATTTTTTATAAATACGGTAGTAGATAAAGGCAGAGATATAAAGAAAATATGAAGATGTTAAAACAACTGAATACTGTACATAAATCTTCACATGTAAACTTTCAGATTTTTTTAGCAATAACATTTCAAACGTTAACAACTGAATTGCGGAAAAACTGAATTCGACAAGAAATTTAGTAAGTTGAGTTAAATATCAACTGCAATCCTCCTTATTCAGTTTGTTAAGGAATATATAATATGTTCTGCTTCTGGTTATACAATATACAAAAAGGTACAGAGACAAAAGAAAGAGAATGAAACCAAGATAACAAATGCTCGTAGAACACGAAATGCCTCCAACCCCTCCCCTCCCCTTGATGCATTCAGTAACTGCAAAAAGAACATACATTAGTTGGTCACTGCGCACTGAACGTTTGGCGTACTGACCTAAATCAATAATTATGAGCCATTTACCAGTCATAAGTGATTTTCATACCAAATGTGATCTTAGACAAAAACAGTCTCTAATTACTTGGCAAAGAGGTTCTACTATTCATGGAAAATGTGACCTTGATTTTTGACCTTGGTCATTATCATCCTCCCTGTAAAGTTTCGTGATCCTAGGCTCAAGCGTTCCCAGCTTATCATCCGGAAACCATTTATCTTTTCCGGATCGCTTTGACCTTGACCTTTGACCTACTGATCTCAAACTCAATAGAGATCATTTGATAGTCATGGCCGAATTCTTTGTAAACTTTCATAATCATAGACCAAAGCGTTCTCGAGTTATCATCCCGAAACCGATTGGTCTACGGACCGACAGACCGATCGACCGGCCGTCGTCAGCAAAACAATATACTCCTCCTTTATCGAAGGAGGGCACAAATAGAACAAAAATAGAGCACCGTCTTTGAAAGTTAGGTGGTAAAAACACCATTTCCGATTTTAACTGTTCCGAAGATGCAGGTCACTTATAATTATCCTCGGTAGTTGTATCGCAAACGCAAGCATTGGCTACAGAAAACGCGATATCAAAACGATGTTGAAAATTATGCATAGGTCATAAAATGTACACAATAACTTCCAGGAGGAGAAGCAACAGAACTATATTCAATGCAAACGGCAAGACGAAAAATATTGAGAAATATTTTAATATGATTTAACCTATAACACCGAAGGCAAAGAGATGTTGCTTTATAATACATAAATTTTGATTGACATTCTTATATTACCTGTTAATTTCAAAGCTTGTCTTTCCTTTTCTTTGAGTTCATTTACTCGTTCAAGTTCACGCACTTCCCTTAATGCAGTGTTCATCTTTTCGTTGTTTGAAGCCTTTTGCTTGAGCCGATCAGTTTGTATTTGAAGATCATCATACTCATTCTGCATTTGCTCGCATTCGTTTTGTAAACTTTTAGACCTTTGACTTTCTACGTTTGATGTGCTTTCCAATACCTTCTTGCCGTCCTTGTCAGTTTTGATGTCGTCTTTTTTCTCCACTTTTGATTGCAGTGCTGACACTTCATTTATAAACTGTTCTGAATCATCGTTAGTCCAGATAGGAAGGGGAACCTTTCGCTTCTCTTTTATTGGTACCCGTTGAGGAATACTTTCCTCATATTGTGTTATTGTCTCGTCTCGTCTTAAATGATGTTTTAAGTAGCTATGGGCTTTCTCCGTTCTAATTTAGTATGAAAGTTTCTGTAGAAAAAATCAAAACATTGACAATAAGTAGGGTAATAAATAATATATATTAATACATATCAAGACAATGCTAAAAGTACATAGACCAGCTGTAAGCGGAAAACAAAAGCTGAAAGTGAAATAGGGAAGGAACAATAATTCATATAGAGTGTTAAAGGTCCACTACATACACCCGAACGAGTATTATATGAAAACCAGAGTTTGTAGATGCGACTTCATATTCACTGAAAATATGGCCCAGTTCATCGGATCTGACCAAATAGTCAATGAATATATTCAAGAATAACCAACAAATAAACAAAAAAAACTTTTGCCTGTTTCAAACCGGAAGTATGTTTTCCGACTCGCGTATCTTCGGATTTCTTTTCGGAAGAATGCACCAAAACGAGGCTATAAATTATAAATAGATGCAAAATATATTATATGCTCCAACGATAACATAATGTTTACAAGCATAAGGATCTCATCATTTTTGTAACTTACAAAAACTTCATGAAAATCATTCTTACAATCTGACTAAAGTACATCTATTATTACGCTAGACTCGTTCTGACGACCCTTCCGCTAGCCAATCAAAAGCTAACTTACAACATTCTGCAAGCTTTAAAAAGCCTTGGTGTTTGATATCTACAATTTTTATGTCAAAAGATATCAGATAGCCGGTTAGCTCAGTCGGTAGTGCACTTGCTCTGTAAACGAAAGGTCCCGGGTTCGAGCCCTGTATTGACTGCAAATTTTTCTTACTCTTTGACATTCGAACAAGCTGTCTGATTGGTTCAAATAAAAATAGATTTGCGAAAATAAAAATAGCAATATTGGAAATCCAAAATATGCAGAAGACGAATGTGAATGGGTCGTTCGTTTAGAAGATCAAGTACTTTAGTCAGATTGATCATTCTTATATACAGGAAATATACAGCTATTCTACAAGTTTTAGGGTGGACAATTTAGGCCTTTCCCGATTGAATGTGCACAACTTCACCTGCAAACTTAACTTTTTTAGTCAATCTCTTTTCACCATTATAGTTAATAGAACATAGATAAATAACAACCTTATACTGTAGAAACAAAATGTGATTGAAATTTACCTATACATACTGATACCTATTGCTATATTAATTCAATAAAGTTTTAGACATTAAACACATTGTCTTGGCCTAGTATATGTCACTGTGAATTTGAAACTAAAATCTTGTATATCTCATATTTTTCATGCAAATCTTCTATAATTACCATAATGGAAGTACAAAAGAATATATCTTAAAAACGAATATTTGTTTGAATTAATTTCAAAATCTCGTGAACCCGAAGAATTTCCGACCGTTTACGGAAAAGCGATAAACATGAAAATAGGATAAAATGACCACCCATGTCAGTCTAAGAAAATACAAAAAAAAAAAAAAAAAAAAAAAAAAAAAAGAATTCGTTTTTCTGCACATGTTTTGACTTCAAGAGAATATTGCACGGCCATCGTAATGTTCTGTTCTGTATTTCAAAATAAGTAGTTTTTTTTTAAGATTTATGTTTTTTTATTTGCCTTTATTTTCACCTTCAACTTCTGCATTGCACATTTGATAACGTAGAATAGTTATCAATGTATCTTGGACTCGTACACATTTATTACGAATAACCTTTGTGCCAATGTGTACTCATGTATCTTTAAGTCAATCTATTGTGAACAGCAGGTTGAAAGAAATAATAATTCAACAGAGTATTAACATGTGCATTAAATATTTGATAACGTAGAATAGAGATTTATATAATGAATATGCATTTACATAATCTAATGTCCTCGTCAACCCCTTTCATTTGATATCAAACACCACTTTAGTCGCTCCAAGAATAATGGAGAAATGTTGTATGTTAACTAAAGCATGAGTAATTAGGGTCAAAATACAAGGAAGACAAATACTGCTTCCAGTTAGTCATTTCTATTGATAACATGTACCAAAACGTACTCTTACAAGGGTATTTAAACATATTACAATACAGTAGAGTACAAAGTAGACTATATCTAGAATATTGTTCCAGCCTTGTAGCTTCAAGGTATTCCAATCTAAACTGATAGTGTCTAAACCAACCTCCTAATATAGTCACAGTCATATAGCCAACTTTTTGTTAGTCTATTTCTAGAGCTATTATCATTGTGACTCTATCAGTTTTCAATGCCATTGGGGCTGCATTCGGGGTACTGAAGCGCTCCTTACTGGTTCATATGCTCGCACTGGAGGTAGCACGGAAAGACTGTATCCATTTGGGGAAGGACCCTTCCAAACTCTGGCACCAATTCTTTTAAGCGATCCCGTCCGCTTAGCTCAATAGGGATAGCGTCGGTCTACGGATCGCGGTGTCGTGAGTTTGATCCTTAGGCGGGGCTATGTTCTCCGTGACGATTTGATAATAGACATTGTTCTGAAATTATTCGTCCTCAAGCTCTGATATATGTGTGGAAGTTGGCATTTACTTGCGGAGAACAGGTTTGTACTGGTACAGAATCCAGGAAAACTGATTAGGTTAACTGCCCGCCGTTACATTACTGTAATACTGTTGAAAAACCGCGTTTAATCAAAATCAAACTATCATTTAAGCGGACATACTCTTTTGGTCTTAAACAAAAACCCTTTCTCGTGGATACCACATCATTTTCCGGTTTCTAGTATCGTCTTATGTCCGTCTTATACCCACACAAACGCTGTTTTGGTTGATATAGTATACATTTCCTCATAGGTGACCCTAATAGGTTTGTTTGTCTCCTAAGGCCTTGTCCTTATGACTAAGTTGATTCTTCCATCTAATTAAGGTTAAACTGATGTCCTTTTTTCGTTGGCTCACCATCTCACTCCCTTATGTCTACTCTAAGATATCCATTCCATTTGCTCACTTGCGAGTAACGATCAGTTCCCAAAGAGTTGCCATGGTTCTTGTGTCTGAACTCTTATGACGGAAAGCCAAAGTTACCATTACTGATTGATCATTTTTAAGATAAGACGCAGAAACTTCCAACTAAAATAATGTGCGCGCAGTTGATTTAGCACATTTCGATGTGTCGTCTTGACGCGCGCCTGATCGGGGTATATTACCTCGGTCGGATTATGTTTCTTGGATCGGGGAAATACAAGAGAAACAGAAAAAAAACAAAAGTTTCAGTATCTCTTGAAATGTGCTAGCATTTTTATTTGATATACTTTATATATTTGATTTGTTTACCTACATAAATCAATACAAACTCATCTGTGCACAATGTTACCTGTTTTCCTTTTGTAAAGAACAACAACAAAACTTTTATGTATGTGTCTTACAAAGCCGCTATGATGGTATAAGCATAGGACTTTCCTTAATTAAAACTTATCAAAACCTTAGTGTTCTACTATTGTTCTTATGTTACCCACGTTACACTAATTGGTGTATATTATTTTTCCCGATCGAGATGATATACCCCTTGAAGAAAGGACCAGCCTGCTAAAATCTTTTTACCAACAGTGTAAGGAAAACTCATTCATGTAATTTGTTTGTAACATGATACGGATGACACGCAGTTCATGCAATATTGCAATAATATTTTTTTTTATTTTATTTTTCATTTATACTCAAATATGTCAAAGAAACTGATAAAATGCCAGTTGAGCGCGCTGTCAACAGACAACTCTAGTTGCTATATAATCAATAAGAAGTTATCAAACTGAAACTTACAAACAGCTGTAGCTTTTGTCCTGTTGGTTCTTAACAATTCAGGTATTTGTAGACAAACTGCGACGTAGTCCATGTTTGCTTCTTGAAGAGCTTCTATGAATAATATATGCCAGTTACGATTCTTTCGGTGTATTCTGTCCAACAGTAACATTGCTGCTGCAATATTTCCACGGTTTGCGTATTCTTGTTGGATATTTTCATAGTCACTGTCGCTTATTACATCTTTAGCCAGAAGATGTGGTAGAAGCTCGCAAGGGTTTATCATTTTACGAAGCTGCGGTTTGAGCTTTCTTATGTATTCTTCCTGGTACTCGTGACTAATAAACTTGTAGTCTCTGATGTTATCAACAATGTATGTGTATCCTAAAATGATATACTTGCAGATCAATTGAGTAACTGTTTAGCATTAGTGAAAATTGAATTTATTCTATCAATGCAAATGCAAATGTACGTTATTGTACATTGATAGCTCCAGAAAGAGTTATACTTTGAAACTATAGAAAAATTACCAGATGAATAACTACAGATATATTTTACTTTTTACACATCTTTAGGGCAAATACTATATAAACAGAGTCTTACAGTGTGAGTCTTTGCCTATAATTATGTCTCTTATCACACAGTGGTGTGGGAGACATATTGATTTACTCCAGTCTATGTGTGTGTATGCATGTGTGTGTGCGCGCGAATGAGCGTGCGTGTGTGTGTGTGTGTGTGCGTGTGTTCGTGTATGTGTCCTTCACAAATCTTGTCCTCGCTCTAATTCAAACATTTCTCATTTGATCTTCACCAAACTTGAACAATAAGTCCTCTGCCAAGTTCGATAACAAGCTAAATCGGTCCAGGCATTTCGAAATTATGGCCCTTGAATACCGAAAATACTGAGGCCAGTGATACAGATCTTGTTTTATGTCTCTGTCACAAATCTTGTCCGCACTCTAAGTCAAACAGTTCTCATTCGATTTTCACCAAACTTTAACAAAATGTGTTTGCTAATATATTCTCGGCCAAGTTCGATAACTAGCCAAATTGGCCTAGGCACTAGGAACTATAGCCCATCAGTTATCTAAAATATAGATGCCAGTGATACAGGTCTTTGATATCTATCTTCTGGCCTGTTTCGTCGGGCCCTTAAGGTGTTTCTCTTATTGTTCTGTCTTCTGAAAAGGCATTGAGTACATACGGTTTTGGTTCTTAAGGTTTGCTTTTTATATATTTATACACGAGCATTTTTGTGTTTTGCATGCCATGCCTTTTTGTTTCCATTACGTGAGTAAGAGATTCACCTGGAGGGGATTACTTTTATTTACACTGTCCCGTGTCTCTGGAACATGGTGGGGGTAAGAGTGAGGTTGGGTGCGCACCATAAACCGGTTTAAGCTCCCCAGTGGTGTTTTTGCCACTGACCGTTCCAAGGCGGTGCCCCACTGTGTTCCTTTGTTTGTTCGTTTTGTCCTAATGTGTTGGATTTGTGTGTGTGCGCGTGTATGTGTGTGTTTGTGGTGCACGCGTCTGCGTGCTGTGGGTTTCGTTTTTTTTTGGTGGGGGGGGGGGGGGGGGGGGGGCTGCGTTTTTGGTACGTGGCATTCCCTGTTTGATATTTGTCTTTGTTTTTTTTTTTGGTGCAGATACATAATGGAGAAATAATTCTAATCTAGATAATTAGGCAGTTGTGGGAAACTTGTGCTTTTCTCAAAAGCTGCTCTAGTTGAGTAATAATGTGCAGTTATTTGTAGTAAAACAAATGATGCTTACCATTTTCCAGAAGAGCTTCTATGAATTTCTCCCAATTTCCGAGTTCTTCGCTTCTCTCCATTTCGTCTAACAGACTCAACACAGCATCTTTTGGTGAATGATGTTTCATTGCTGCATAGATATCGTCATGGTTTTCTGAAATCAGATTTACGCCGATGAAAGCCAATATATACATTATTGTGTTAAAATGAACATATTATATGAAAGGTTACAATTAAGTAAGAAAAAGAAATAGTGAAACATTGATAAAATACATGTTATATTCTTACTCTTCAAATGTTATCTTTAATCATGTGCTATAGTGGAGGAATTATGTCGTTTACGTCAGACTATTCTACGTACATCATTGTATTTGAACTAACCTAGAAATGGCAAAGACGGTAGAATGTCCTCGACAAGCAAGTTTTGAACTATCAACGGCTTAAAAATTCTCATCATTTCGCTGTATTCCAAACATTGGCTCCTCTCTTCCTCCTTCGAATTGGTATTGTCAGTAGTGACCGCCAAATTGCTTTTACTCTGTAATTGTGATCGTTTTTTTTTATAACACTGTCTGAAGGTTTTGAAAAAATTGTTTCATTTTTGACCACTTCTCTATTCTAAGAAAACCTATAGCGCACTCTTTAGATGCATTATTTGTAAGACAACCCAGACAATTATTGTTATAATGGCAACAAAATGTAACAACGTATGAAAAGTAAGGCAAAAATTGCGTCATAAAAATATTTTACTCCAGAATTTCACGTCTTTAGACGTTTGTTTTCAGTTTTGTTTTGTGTGAAACCACATCGACACAATGAAAGGTCATCTGGCGACTTTACAGAATTTGATGGACACAAGGTGAAAACAAAACAGATGTCAATACAAGCGTTATTTTATGCACGTCAGGGCAAATATTTTCGAAAGTTGTTCCCCCTGGTGCTCAAGTTTCTGCAACGTCTTTTAGTACATATTTTATGTTTCCATGGATTTTGATTCTTGTATCATTATATGAGCATGTTGTGTTTTATGGGGATACTGTTTCATGTGTAAGGGATTCGACTGGAAGGGAGCAATTTATTTAAAGTGTCATGTCATACAGAAATTTGATAGAGCTTAAAGGAGGTAGGTGCGGTGCCAGTAAACTAGTTTAAAATTCCCAGTGATGTTTTTGTTCTGACTTTTCTAAGGCAGAGCCCTACTGTGTTCGTTCTTCATATATATTTTTGTACTTCTTTGTTAATAGACATTTCTAACGTAAACGTAAATCGGAAACGGATTACTGAATCCGTAAATGTTATTTGCAAAAAATGGTCTAAGGGAGATACTATTGCATTACTATTGGATGAAATTGTCTCTCATAGACCACACATTAGCCTAAAGTTTTACGGATTCAGTATTCCGTTTCGTAATTACGTTTACGTTAGAAAGGTCTAATAATGCGTTCGTCTGTGTTACTGTGTACAGGTTACTGTATTCGTGTACACAGTTGCACGTACACATATTCTTATGTGAAGTGCTGTATGGGCGGCTGCGTTCTTTAAATGTGACTGCACCTGTTTGACTCTTGTCCTTGCTTTTATATTGTCAACATCCCCTATACAGCTCCGTTCCATTAGTGTTCTGAAGTTGCGTCATTTTCCTTCATCTTGAACTTATTTGAAACAATAATTATGAAGTAAATGCTAAGTGTAAGAGTCTTTCATCCATCTTCCTGTAAATTTACTTACATTTGAGCCCGACCAAAAAATTACAGAGTGCAAAGACACAATAAAACATACAAACAACGAGGGTGGACAATATAATGAAGCACCACCTATGAAAGGTCAGTCAGTTGCAAAATAGCATAGTAAGGAGAGTTTGAATCGGTTTATACAGAATAACTCACGTCATTCTTAATTCCTACCTTGTACACATAACACAGGGCTTTGTAAATGAAAGTTATTCCCGACAGCTTAATCTCAGGTTATTATTTGATTGTCGTCATTTTCATGCATAAACCCAAACTCAGATCACATCTTTTCTATATTAGATTAGACTACTTATATAAAATTATGTGATATATAAACGACAGAGCTTCTTTGAAAAAAATATAAAAGTGGAATTCCATAAGTCGCAAAACATATAGGTAATGAAAATGTTGTTGCAGGGTCAGTTCATGGACGGTAGTAGAAATGCATACTGACGTTCGCGCCCCTAGCCTAGGGTTGTGCAAAACTCAACATCTGTACATGTTACAAGTTGTACATTGGACCTTCAATGACACATAAAGTATCAACATTGAAAGAGACGTTTAGTCCCCAGTTGAATTAATGGGCTTGTCCGAAACGGTAAAACAATTGGCAGAACTAATCAAACTAAAGGTAAGAGAGGAGATCTAAAGTTACAGAGCCTGCATATCACTGTCAACAGAAAAAAATAAAAATCAGTTGTCATATCAAAAGGGTGAGTTAACAAGATCAAAAGCTATGAAAGTTGGAGTATTGAAACAATTAAAAATGAAATATTCAATTAAAAAGCTGAGATCACCTTTCACACAACATAAAATGGCGTGCCGAAATAGAAAATAGCATCGAAATATAACAGCAATATTAGAATGTACGTGGAGACGTTTGACAACGCCGCCACGCATCATAAATGACGTTGCCTGCTGTGATAACAAAATAAAATTGGAAAACAGTGTCCCAAATGAGCACAGTGTAATAAAAGATAAAATTCCAACATATTTTTATCGATTGACCTCCAGAATTATCTTGGTCTTGGCAGTATTTAAGTGTAACTACTTTGTAAAGAATTGTATATGTCGTTTAAACAAATATATTGTTATTGCATTTATGTAATGAAAAATACCTATTGTAAGGGGAAATTATTTGCATTTTTAAAAGGAATAAGACCTAATTTCGTTTTTAAGGCTAAGGAGTAGGCCTTGAGAAACAAAAATCAAACAACAACAAATCATAGAAAGAAAGAGTTGTTTGACATGAAAATTGAACAGCATGTAAAACACGTACATTACTTTACGAAACAAGTGTCAGTATACTGATATAAACATTGAATTCCGGTAAAGGACTGCCTAAAGGGGATCCACTTCCTGACAGTTAAACGCCTTTAAAAACTCACCACTTTCAAAGAACAGTTACACATGTTCGTTTTGATGCATTTGCAATAGCGTGCGCGTGGTGAAATTTTGCATAACAAGGTGGAACACAGTTTTCAGCAATTGTTTATCTTTATTTCTTTATAAAAGGTATTCATTTTCAAAGAGAGACAACTTTTTTGGAATACTTTAAGTACAAATGGCATTCATTTTTAAAGGGAGACAACTTTTTTCCGATTATTTTAAATACAAATGGCTTTCATTTTCAAAGAGAGACGACTTTTTCCGATTATTTTAAGTAACCGTCGAAAAAAGGTTGTCTCCCTTTGAAAATGAATGCCATTTGTAAAGAAATAAAGATAAACAATTGCTATGGTGATGGTGATACTAACCTTAACCTTAAGTCAGTATATTATGCATATTATACACTAAATACGTGCGGACATGCAAAAAAATGAGTATTTTTGCCGTGCGATCCAATTGATAAAATTTCCACGCATGCGCAGAACGGCTGCACCAACTCTGCAATGAGAAACATTCATGTCGGACGTCCTTGGGATAAAAGCCGTGAATATTGGAGGGGGTTGTATTGTAACATCATACTGTAGTTAAAACTTGTTTACAACAATAACCTCCAAAAGTCAAATAATTAAAAATCTAAAAACAAAAACTGCAATTTGATATTATCAAAAATATGCAACCGCTGAAATTGAAACATAACAAAATGGGATGAAATCAAATTGTTGTGTTTATAAATAATCAGATTTTTTGCAAGGAAAATACTAATAAATGAAATTGTTCTTTGTTTCATATAAAATTCTGCTACTTCAGATCCAATTTGATACAGTTTCTAGGAGGACTTACTTTCAACAAAACATCAATCAAAGCATTTGCTACAAAAAAAACGAAAAGAAAAACGGGTATTGAGTAATACGCAGTGAAGAAGTCAGGTATCTTCATGTTGCAGCTGTCCGCAGAATAAAAACCTTTTTGTTTTCAAACAAACAACCGGAAAACATGCAAAGTGTCTTATTTTATTTAAAATACTTTGAATTTCCACGAGTGAAATAATGCCCATTTGGCTTCCAGTTTACGCACCAATGCGCTAAAAATGGAACAAATAGGATCTATATGTATCATTAGGCCGATTAGGGTCTATTTTCGAACTATATCACAGAAGTATATTTTGACCGAATTACTTCTTTATAACCTGCAGGAAAAAGGGAGCATTTAAGTTCCATGCTTAACTGGCTACCGGCTAGATAATCTTTTTTTAGAAAATTCTGTTGAATATTCTGACTTCATCAGTCTTGCCTCTGATTATCTAGCGTTTTTGAGAAGAAAAGGGACATAATTATAAAAAATTTGAGCAAACTGAGGAGTTACCTCAAGTGAACAAAACACAGGGTATGAACACAAACTGTAGTTTTATACATGCATTTTCGTGGAAAAAACTGAACGCGCCTTTCTTGTCAATCTTTTCATAATAATTTAACAAACGTGCATGTATTTTTAATAATTCATATTTATGTTATAGAAACGTTTTTGAGTTTAGTCCAGTCAGGTGTACAAGAAATTACTATCGAGTCATCGAACTGCTGCGTGCACCGAATGCTCTCAAGCTTCCTGTGTAATATCTCCGTAATAAAGAAAATACCATAACCCTCCGTAGTTAATACATTATGCATTTTTTTTCTTTTTTTCCGTTTGTTTAAGCATGTCCGACAGGAAGGCAATAATAATATAGATTTATGGCCGCCGATCTATCGCTATCGAATTAGGGGCATGCAAGTTCGCGACACTTAACTGACGCAACTCGACGGTGATGGTACGAGTCTAAAATGGGGTGGAATGGACCTATCATGATGCAGGCGCGAAGTGATATGTGCTGTCACAAGATCGCTCTATCACAATCGTGGCATCGTAGTATCGCTTCTCTGTTACATCATGTTGTGACATCGCTACATCAGCATCATGCTTTTATTGTTTAATGCACTACATGAATGTAGCCGGATGAGGAACATGTACAGTCTTACAGTACAGATAATGAAACTATCAAATGCACATTACAGTGGTTTTGTGGGCACAACTCTGAGGTGTCAAGAACTTCCATAGCATTTGCATATGCACATACAAAACGTATTTGTAAAATTAAAAGCCGACATTATTAACGTCTCGATTTACCTACAGGTAGCAACTCGATTAAATGTGTCGGACAATACGTATTGCAGATGTTTAGTATGTGAAGTGATTTGCTTTGAAGTATTAAAAGACACTTCAAAGCTCTAATTCATGATGAAGCATATGTCTCCAGGATAATTCTGGAAAAAATTCATCCTCAAAATTTCCTGTTATGTCAGTTACTTGCGCGAAACAAGGTTAATGATGTTAATGTATCCAAGACACTGTCAGAGGCATCAAAAAGTTGCAATTATCAAATAAAACACAGATATGTATAACTTCATATATAAGATTCATCTATTATATCACAAATGTAAATAATATTCTTAAAAATTAATTTAAAATAGTTCATGTACACATGTATACACGTGTATCCTCATGATACATGTAAATTTTGCACAAAACATACAGAATTTATATTATAGTGGTTTTGTCGTTGTTGTTCTTGTTTTTTGCTCAAATTGAGAAAATCTTAAGTTTTCAAACCCAAAGGTGTTTCAAAAAAAATAGGCAAACGAAAAAGAGAATCCCTATGCCGCGTCCAGGTTTTGTGTTATATTTCCGATTAAATGACGTCATGCCTTTACTTCCGGTTTGTCAGCCGTGTAGAATTTCCTATGTCAAAATAACTCTAGGTGAAACAATTTTTATAAATCTTGATAATCATTGTACTTTTTGTACTGCTTTCGGAATTCGGATTACAGCAAAATCCAACTTCGATATCGGTTCTATCAACTGATTTATCAATATCTTGTCAAGAAACTGTCAATGTATCAATTACGGAGCATTTAGTTCAGAATCCGCAGAATACCAGTCATATATCGTATTTGATAAATTAGATGGCAATAACGATGCCGTTTACAGAGATTACCGTAAATCCAGACTCTAGTTATTATGTTTATGGATGAGAAACTGTAAAGTTTTAATCCTAAATAGAATGTTCTGTTCTGGTCTGGTCCGTTCTGTTCTGTTCTGTTCCGTTCTGTTCTAGTTAAATATCCATTAAATGATAGAAGGTATTTCATCAGCAAAGGGGAGAATTTCCAAACGATATATCAGATCATGATTTAGAATGTCCAACGACTGAAACAAGTATAGTTAAATCATCTTGTTAGATTGGGTTTCTTTGGCTTTAAACTGTTGTTGTCTTTTGAATAACACGTATATGAAGCAAAATGCCGTGCTGTATTCTGGTTTACAGCAAGGAGACGTTTATTTCTCTTCGACCTGAAATATAAATTATTTAATTCGAACACGTATACAAATACTAATGAAATAATCTTGCAAAACATCTCTATTAAAACACATAAATCACAAACACACACTTTTTTGTTGTGCGCACACGCTCTGTCCCACACACGCGCAACGTACATACATAGGTATGATTATTTTGTGGAATACAATTATTATTTATCAGGTGATTTTATGACATAAACATGTACCTTTATGTATTCCAATAATATTTATCAACAAGTAGGATTAATATTAAATATGGTATTTGTATGCAAACAAATACAATGTTAATTTGGAAAAGTTCATTCTGAATTACATGATGAAACATGATGAAGACGTTCTCATTTTACAAGAAGGTAGCTCTACACGTTTGAACCGGAAGTAATGTTTAAAGGATCAGGAAAACGTGGAATAAAGCAAGGTCGGATACAGTTATGGTGTTAGAGGGGACGTAAATTATTTATAGTGTAGAGCAACTAGGGGTGGGGGTGGGGGTCATGCTCCCCCTGAAAATTTTGAAAACAATTGCCCCATCTGGTGCATTCTGGGTGTTTTTAGGTACTTTATCTGGTATTGACAAATCACAGGTTTTGTGACAAAATCAATACAAAAAACATATTAATTAAAGTAATGTTTTATGAATTTTCAGACTAATTCTTTCGTAAGTATCTCGGAATTTCTTAGCCAGATTTCTGAGGATTTTTATGGGGAGGGTTTACCTAGGACTATTTAACATAAAAATTCTAAAGAGCTTTATTCGCGCTCTTGCAAACTTTGTCGGTTTTAAATGTGCAAGCAGAGCAAGCGAGAAAACAATGCATATTTTTTTTTCACCCAGATCAAAAAGACAAATTACCTATGCGACAGAAAAAATACATATGAGCTGCACCATGAAAAAAAAACCAACATAGTGCGTTTGCGACCAGCATGGATCAAAACCAGCCTGCGCATCCGTACAGTCTGGTCAGGATCCAAGCTGTTCGCTTTCAAAGCTTATTGGATAAGAGAAACTGTTAGCAAACAGCATGGATCCTGACCAGACTGCAGATGCGGGAGCGTAGCGAGCGACAAAATGTATAATTTTCACTAATTATACCCAAACAAAAGACAAATTACGTATGCTCCGGCGATTTTAGAGGGGGCACGCGCCGGGTGCGCCCCCCTCCCCTGGATCCGCTAGTGTAAAGCCTGGATGAAAACAACCTTATGAAGTAAACGTAATCGATGAGTAAATTTATTATAAGAGCAACGTTTCTATCTTTCTTATAGATAAATAGAGGATATTTGTTTGTTTTAAGTGAATATGGAATATATCTCACTGAGAAGTGAGAAAATTTCAAATATTTTCACGAGCGCGTAGCGCGAGTGAAAATGTGAACATTTTCTCACTTCGAGGTGAGATATATTCTATATGCACGAAAAACAAACAATTTTTCTTTTTATTTTATGCTCAATTACGATGAGATGTGTATTTTGCAACAATTTTTAATCTCGCGGGAAACAGACGCGCGTAAACAGACATGACGTCAGACGTGTTGTGACGTTAGAAAGACGCACACAACATAAAGTTCCATTTTATTTTATTTTTTGCTGCATAACGTTATGAAATTCTCATTGAGTAAAATAATTTGAATCGAGAAATGAATATACTATAAAGAACAAAGTGCGACTACAATTTTCATCCTGTTTTAAGCAAATAATTTTAAAATTCATACACAATGTATGAGGGGCGGAGCTATATCTCTCACAGTGTGAAAATATAGATTTCATATTTTCACAGTGTGAGTGGTGAGATATAAAAATATTTAACTGATAGAATACAGTATTTCATTAGTAAGCATAAAATAAAATATGTTATTAAAACATCTTACACGTTATGTCATTCCAAAAAAATGTTTTAAAATCAGTATGAAATTTGCGCGTCTCCAATCGTGGACAAATATCTTTAACAAAAGCCTTTACATTTAAGACGGTGAGAGGTTGCATCAAAATCTACATAGCAGAAACAATTCTTTTCTCCAAAATGTTATCAGAATTGTTATTTTCCCGTAGCGTACCATTACAAAAACTTTTGTTAGGTCTTTTTTGTACCCCTCGACAACAAAGTTGTAAGGGGGGTATACTGGATTCAGGTTGTCTGTCTGTCCGTCCGTCTGTCTGTCCGTCTGTCTGTCCGTAGATACAATCTTGTGCACACCATCTCTCCTCATCCCCTTGACACAATTTAATGAAACTTCACACAAGTGATCAGTAACAACAGTAGTTGTGCATTGGGCATGTTAGGTTCTTTCAGAAAAAAAATTTGCAGAGTTACGGGACTTTGTTTTTTGTTACTATACTATATACATAGACATAATCTTGTGCGCACCATCTCTCCTCATCCCCTTGACACAATTTAATGAAACTTCACACAAGTGATCAGTAACAACAGTAGTTGTGCATGGGGCATGTTAGGTTCTTTCAGATAAAAAAATGTAGTTCCATGTCGCTGGCAAAATATGGTATTATGCGGATAAAACAACTTTATTTTTACTTAATATCATTGTTTATTGTATTGAGATAAGATGTAAACCATTTTCATTGTAAATTTCTAGGTTTAAGTTAATTGCTAATTGCTGCAAATTTCATGGGAGCATTGTCAGAGGGCCTTTTTTCGTAACAGATTATTTTTCTTAAATGTAACATAGCATCTTAACATTTTCTTTGGTAAAAAGACATGTAATACTAATTGGCTATACATAGTTTTCATGACTGCATAAAGTCAGACGAATGCTTAAATTGTAAGCAGTTACGTTAACATTCAACCTTGATTGTCATGCCACAAACTCTGCATTAGGGAAAAACAACGTTTTTATTAAGACTTACCCTAATATCAAGATTTTGACACTTGTGGCCAGAAATTACCATCTTCTTTCTTAGCTTATCGACCCGTCTGGAAAAACTGTAGCGAGTGCCTTTAACACACTGGAATAATTTACGGCGTCAAACGCTTGGAGATAATATATCTTTAGTATATAGTAAAATAGTAATGTTGCCGTTTTTATGATTTATTTACTCATGTTGTATCATGAATTATTAAAAAATAATTTCCGTATTCAAGAAGAACAGTTTGCAGAATGAAACACATATTCACAAAATACATCAAAACATAGCTGACCGGAAAAAAAGTCAGTTTCTGTTTGTAAATGTGAATGCATGAAATGCAAAGCAAACATTTTGTAGGCATTGTTTCAGGTAACTCGGTGGGACTGATTGTTTCTTCTCAGCCTACCCCCAGCCCCTACTCTCCCGCACCTATGTACTTCATGAACTTATTTTTTTCATGAAAAAAGTAACAATATTCAAAAGGAGGTCAACTCAATTTTGAAGTCTCTCAAAATGTTGAGATACACAGTTTTACCCTTACTATGCTAAATTGCTATAATGAACTTGTCCCAATTTCAATTTGGACGGTACTAGTCACTGTTACAAGAGAACGCTGACTGAATTGCGAACAGCACAGATCTTGATCAAACTGCACCAATGTGCAGGCTGATCAGTGCAGGCTGATTATGATATACACTAGTTTTTCTTGTTATCGGAGTAATGAAATTAAACTTTAGTTTATTGGTTTGTTTAAAAAATTCTGAATATGTTGAAAACCTAAACGTAAGGTAGTGTAAATAAGACAGGATTTAGAAAGCGGAATATTCTATTTGCCGTGATCTGTTATATTTTATTACGTCGTATATTGGTCGGTGCTACACAGTCGGCCTGGTGTCGTATGATCACTAAGTAAGGAACGCGTATTACGTAATATCCCACAGTCATTACGCAAGTGAAAGATAACTATCTAAACAGAAATAAAAGATTTTGACGTATTTAAATTTTCCGGCTCATATTCCTTTCAAGAAACTTAGTTACGACTGTGATTGAAAAGGAAATAAATTATGTTGAAATGAAAACAGATTATATTAAATCAATAGTAAATAATTGTCTGCTCTCCTGATACCCGATCCCATTTTAACTTGATAAATAATACTGTTGTTCGCGGCGTTGACTTGTCTTTTCTTGTGCTGCACAAATATTCTGTTTTGATGGAGGCGAAGCAGTAACATAGAACATGGAGCTATGATATTTTTCAATCTTCTCTCCAACAAAACTATGGATTTCTTCTTTCTCTCGCTTAACAAACATTATTCACATTCAAAGTGTATTTCAAAAAATAAACATTTTGGGGCGATTAATCCAAATACTAGTACAATATGGATTTATCTGAATCATATCAATATTAACATAAATCTTTTTTTTACATAATGTTAAAAAATAAGGACACAAAAATGAGTCGCACACATGCCATTGGTGTGTTTTGTGGAAAAAAAATCAGCATTCGAATACACAATTCTTTAGCCGTAAAAAGCGACATAAAAACGTTAAATGTACGGAATTCCGTTAGGGCCATCGCCTTTGAATGTGTTCATCTGAAACGTGGTACTCGATGGTACGAAGATGAAAACGCGAAATCCCCACACTTTGATAACGAAAACACGACACCACGATGACGAAAACGCGATCATGCGATAGTACGATCGTACAGTCGTGTTTGCACCATCGTGCCTATGTGCATAGAAGAATTTCCCCAGCAGAGTTCTGGTTACTATTTGTCATGTTAATTTGGTACTGTTAAAATTCAAAATGATTTCTGTTGCTTGTTCATGGGTTGTATAACGTTTTTCAGGTAAAACCAAATATGTTATTTTGCAATCACCCTGCAGGTCAATCGCTATGAGTTTTCTATGTTGTACAAGATTAATAACAACAAAAGAGAACGTCATATTGTACCATGATCAGAGAGTATTTTTTGTGTCTAACATGAATATTTTCACAAATATGTCGATGAATGTTTTCACAAATATGATGGCTTTTATTTCTACACTGAAAATAAAATTCAAGCAAATACATGTCTTGTAAAACTCAAGGTATCGATGTTGAATTCCATAAGACGCATAACCACGCTGAAATCGGAGTATCGCAAATATTTGAAGAATATTTTTTTTTTTTTTTGCAGTTTGCATGGCAGATATTTTCATTTTAATGCATCAACGTCTGGTGATTTTCTTCAGAAATACATAGCATTTCATTTTCAGTTTTCACATGTCAAAATAAAAAGTAAAGCGGTTAACAACCAAAAGTGACAGGGTTAATATCCTTTAATCAGAAATTTTATTCATGATTTTACAGGAATGAGAAATGCAGTCAAATTATATTTTCAAAGCCTTTTGAACTTGTTCGCCTCCTTAAATTCATTCTCTGTAAATGTCACTTTAGTTGCCAATACAAAATGAATAGTTAATTATGTTGCTTTTGGCTAACTGGCACCTGTAGCTAGTGGAGATCATCAATAAAAATCATGATTTTCATACATGAGGACCCGGGTTCGAATCTGCACTATCTTGAGGGCGGGAGCTGTAGTTCTAAAAGCATAACTTCTAATCTTTTAATTTTGAGCATGCACATGCGCACCGGAAGGTGATGATGCCATAATGATTATGCGACAGTACGATGGTGTTAACGCAACAGTACGAAGGTAATAACGCGACAGTACGACGATGATAACGCGATAGTACGATGAGGATAACGCGGAATAACGATACTACGATAACGAAAACGCGACAGTGCAATGGTAAAAACGCGACAGTATATCACATTATCATCATCGTACTATCGTACTATGGCGTTTTCGTTATCGTAGTATCGCGTATTTAACATCATGTTGTTGCGTTTTCGTTATCGTAGTTTCGTTATTTCGCGTTTTCATCATCGTACTATCAAGTATCGCGTTTCAGATGAACACATTCAAAGGCGATGACCCTAACGGAATTCCGTATAAATGCGATCTACTGATTAATGTGTGATTTGAATCTTCGTAGATGCAGCTGCTCACCCCTCTCATATTTAGCCGCTCCGATAAGGCAGGTGTGGATTTTGAGTCATGAATTCGATCAATGGGTTAGCCGTTTGCTTTCTGTTGTGATTGAAAAGATGAGCACTGACCTATTGACAATATTATGCCTGTCGTTACTTATATGAAATAATGTTGAAAAACGGGATTAAACCGAAAATAATACAAAGAAAACTAGCAGTCAGTTTAATTGCGACATATACCTCTCAAAGACTGAGAAACGGAAACGGACAAATAAATTTTGAAAAATAGACATTTATATTTATTTCACTGTTTTTATCTTATTGTTTGTAAGGTCACAGAAGTAAAAGAATATCAAAGAAAAACTACTTTTGGAAAACATTGATCTTTCATAATTATATACAGTTACTGTATTGTGGTCACTTGCTGATATCTATATTGATTAACATTCAAGGATGTGTCAAGGACATTGCCTGTTTTTAATTTTGTTATCGTTTAAAAGTGCAATATCATGTAATTGCGAATATTTATTACATGGTGAAAAATTGCACAATAAGCTTATTTATCAGCTGCACATTTGTACGAAATCAAAATTAAGTCAGCATAGAATAATAATACCGTAAACGTAACTTATTTGCTCATTGAAAATCATTTAATGATTAATGTTTATCGTACAGTATTAGTTTTACACAATTGTTAATGTTAGTTCTGTTTAATTAAAGTTTCTTTGGAAATGAACATGTAAAAAAAACAAAGAAAAATATCAAACAGGGAATGCCACGCACCAAAAGCGCAGCCTTCTCAAAACGAACCCCCAGCACGCAAACGCGTGCACCACACACACACACACACGCACACACACTCAAAAGCTTACACATCAGGACAAAACGAACAACACACACACACACACACACTCAAAGCCAACACATAAGGACAAGACGAACAATAAGCATACACACACGCGCGCACACAAAGTCAACATACAAGGACAAAACGAACAAACAAAGGAACACAGTGGGGCACCGGGTTTTGGGTTAGGGTTAGGGTTAGGCTAAAGCTAACTAAACAAACTACAAACGTATTTTTCATTAACAGTACAATATACTGATGTAAAAATGAAATATTAAAATATAAAAATAGAAATCAAGGCTAACTATTTTAAAAAAGGAAAAGCAAAGAAAAAAAACAGCAGGCCTGAATGAAACGAAATTCAAACTTGAAAAGCAGACTGAAAATTAAGAGTGGACTGCCAAAAAACCCGCTAAATTAGTTAGATAAAACGATGCGGCTGCACAAAGTTTTCAGTAAAAGCGTAGAAACAATCTGACATAAAGAACTGAGGCTTAGCAAACATTAATGAAAATCTTAATTTTGACCATACAGGTAACAAGAGAAAAACGTCACGGGTGAATTCCTGCAGAAGCTGTAAACCCGCCCGCAGGCTATTTCGGTGCGCGTTAAGATATTTATTACCTCTAATAGAAGATAGCTAGCATACATTTAATTGAGGTGAGATCTCTTATAAGCATAAATAACTTTACACGAAAATAAGCATTTAGAGTTCTTGTTATTATTATTATCATTATTATTATTTATTATTATTATTATTATTATTATTGTTGTTGTTGATGTTGTTATTATTATTATTTTAAGAAAATCAGTTGTAATCACAAATTGTTGCGTACACTACCAAGAACAGATTCTATACATGAAAGTAAGAATAAATGGGGGAATAACCCCATTTTCAAAACAGGAGAATAACCCCATTTTCAAAACAGGAGAAATTCTCCCGCGGGTGAACTCTCCCACTGGAGTTCTCCAGTATCACATGTGGGAGGAAACCTCCAGTGGGAGATTTTCAAAACGCTTACTTTCAGGTCTAATACAGAAACAAAACGACAGTAAAGACTAAGAAGTACTTATCAGCGATAAACAATGAATTTCAGAAATTTTGTTAAAACCCAATGGGGTATTTCTCCCGCAATTCTTAAAAAAAGAAAACCCCGCGGGAGAAAAAAATACTCCCATGGGAGGACCAACTTTGAAGCCGTCCCAAGAGTTCGTTGTTTGAGATATTTGAAAGGAAATGGCCAATTATTTCTCTATAAGACCCGAACTATTGTTAGGTGTCAAAAGATCACATAAAAGTCAAAGATAAAAGGTAGCTGAGTTTGCGAAAATTCCGGATTTGCAAACTAAATCCGGAGACTGTTTTGTACTTCTTACTGTATGTTATGAACAGATTCAGTCTAACGATTATGCTTGGTAGCATTGTCTGCTTCAAACGGAATCGTGAAGATATTTTACTTGACTGATACCAATCTGAGTCATCGCAACAGAGAGAAAATGGACATGCAGAACTGGTGAATGTTAATGAATGTGTTTAATCGAAGATCATCAGCGTCGTGTACATCTTCAGCATTTAAACAGATTAGACGAAAGTAAATACAAGTATGATACTGTTTCTTATTGTTATCTTTACGTAAGGGGACAGTGAATTGTAAAATGGTAAACAAGGATGGATAGTGCATAATCGATTTTAAAAGTCGTAAGCGTTCTTCTAGTATATTGTTATGTATTTAGTAGCAACAATTATATAAATTCTATGCACCAGTTCCTTGTTTGAAAAGGGTGATGGCTCCATTTCGTCTTCGTTGATAAGGTCATAATGGTCCTCTTCGGCAATAGGTCTGAGATGAGGGTTTTCGTCTGAGTCCATGATAGATTCTACAACACCTGTAATTATGAATGTAGTGAGTGAAAAGCATCACAGTGCTAATATATGCAACAGTTATTAAATAGGCAAGCCTATGATACCAGGCAAACTGATATTGAAGTGGCATTATGTGCATTTTTCTGCACTTTGTGTAACTTGGTGAATTTGAAGTTAAAGGGAAGCAACTCCTGCATGCAGTTTGGCTTTTCTAACAAAGTCTGCCCCAATCAAAATAAGAGAGTCATATTTGGAAACTTATTATTTCATACTGGTCACAGGAAGAGTTTGGTATATTGGGTTAAAAGATTAAATGCTATAATTTCCTTTACCCTTTTTACACACACATCTATTTGAGCTGGATTTTTACTTGAAAAATGCGCATAATCCAACTTTAAATTAGATGAGTACTCTTTATACTCCCAGATAGGACATGCAGTATGTGTAATACTGTTATAAACATTATACTGAACTGAAATTTATTAACAAAAGCAGCGAAGAAAATGTCATAGTAATGCCAGTTATCAAATTGGATAACTTTATATCAGCATTTAAAAACCAATCAGCACTAATTTGGAATATAATAGGATGTCAGCTGTTTTACTTATTCTTCTTGCAATTTCCTGTGTATCAAATTTTCCAAAACTTGGCTTTTTACCTTTTCTACAATTGCAACTCGCCTGCTGAAAAACGATTTGTCGTAACTACCACTTTTCACTTGTCGAGAAAGTCGAAGTTAAAGTTTCAACTTTCCAAAACTTTTTTGTTATAAAATATTTTTGAAAACTCCAAAGCAGCTATACTTTAAGTATATTATAGGCAACGTCTGCCCTTTTAATTTCTCTTCAGCGTTTATTGTTCAGACAAAATTTTGATTTAATTGCTTGTAGGGACGACAATTTCTCATAGAATGTGTTAAGTATGATTTGGACTTACGATTTGGACTTACGACATTTAATTTTTTAATGCAGAACCCATGTTTTGGATGTACGACACTTCAGATTAGCAATTTATCAGGTGACAACATTTTGTTACTTGATTGGCTGATTGTGACAACATTCTGGTACTTGATTAGCTGATTGAGATAATACATACTGTTTCGGTAAAGGTGGTTATTATATGGATATACGACATTTTGATGTTTTAGTGCGTGAAAACTAGACCACCTGGGTAAGTAAGGGCTGTGTCAGGACATAAGGCATTTCAGATCTGATTCAGCTGCATCAGTATTTCACTTTTGAAATAAAGATACAACAAATCGTTTCTCAGCAGGCGAACTGTATATTCACCAGCGGATTCCTTTGGTCTTTTAAACCATTTGTCTTGCAACACAGTTTCCTTTATTTCTGTATGTAATATTCCAGATGGAGGTTGACATGTTCTCCTTTTTTGCCATGGGCCCTGATAAACAGAACTTTATTTCATTGTTTAACAAAATCAGAACATCTCTTTAAAAGTTCTGATATGAATCTATCTAATTGATTTTATCACATTTGATATAAAGCGACAATGCTTAATTGCAATGATATGTCCACTTTCAAACAAAACTTTAAATATTTAATATTGACACATTATATAATATAATATTCTGCTGTAGATTAAGGTAAATTGACCATATGACCATATATATACATATATATAAATATGCAAAATGACGAAAAGTAAGAGGGTAGGCCTACATTTTATTGGACAAACGCAACTTAATATCAGTATATTAAGTGTGTTCATTTAAAATGCAGAAACAAGGACGACAGTATAAACAACAAAAACCTGAATGAACAAAATGATGTTAACATTAATGTTAATGTTAATGTTAAAAGATAAAGTAAACAGTTAAACGTTCAAAATAGGACCGTGATTCAAGTAAAAATATATATAAACGTCCTGATAAATGCACATATTAAGTTTATGTTGATGATATATATTGACTTTCTTTTCATTTGGATGAAACCTATAGGTGTAGTCATGTTCTGATGTAGTTATAATGTTTCAAAGTACAAAAAACTGCCGTAGCTCTAGCACAAACATTCAGACATGAAAGTCGCAAAATCATATTGCATATCTCATGCATGTTAATGACGTATATCAAGTTATACATCAGTTGGCTGCAAACTGTAAGAGAGGTCGAGTAGAAAACGCTATAGTGTATATGAACTGATAATATTTCAATATGAAACAAGAGCTTCATTAAGCGGAGGATTATTTCAGAGGAAGTGAAAGCAAAATTTATAGATAACGCAAAATTTAAAGTTTTGTTTTGTGTGGGGAGGTGTAAAGGCAAGAAACTAAATGAACAACTTTTTTTTCCTTCTGGATAACGGGTGGGGAGGTTTGTCAGGGGGTGGTTGGAAGCAGGGCGTGTGGTGACAGAATACGGAATGCAAAGGAACAAGAAACTAACTGAAAAAATGGGTAATAGGGCAAGCAATGGCGGTGAGGGGTAATGTATTTTAGAGCTTTTGACACAAAAGAGTAAAAAATTAAACGATTTTTTTTTGCGGGGGCGTGGAAATAGATGGGAGATAGGAATGGGGTGTAATGTAGATTCTGCTGTCTGCACATCATCTCATCACCCTCGGCCTATATGCCAAGCTTCAATTCGATGCATTTGATATTTTTTAGGTTATGCTCTGGACACAAAATATAATTGGCTTATTTGACCTTGCTGTAATTTTACCTTTGACCTACTACCCTGGTTCATGCACTCCGCACATCATCTTATCATGATCTACCTACATCTCAAGTTTGAAGTCAATAGATACCTTAAAGCGACTAACCAACACATTGTGGATTGTAATTTTTAAAATAATTTATCACCGAAAGGCAAAATTCCGCCACTGCTTCGTATAATTACATGAAATATAACGGTTGGCCAGTTTATAGCTTCCAGAATTACGGGAATATTCCAATTTTTGCAGTTTTTCTGATGTACTTCTTAAACCGTTACAACGCTTTAATTTGTAAACATTGACAAAATAGAACGAGACGCGACAGTATTTGTAGACGCTATCACCACGTTGGCAGCAAATTGAAAGTGCGCATGTAGTTTGATGGGCCAATTTATATACTCGTCTACCGAATAGGGAAGTCAGCATGGTTTACTTTGCCTAATTTAGCAAGAAGCAATGTATATCGAACAGAATAACACTACCTAAAAAATGGACCTTTCCATTATTAAAAGTACACAAACATCGCTCGCCACAAAATCGAACTATAGGAAGCGCAAAGTATTATGTCGTTAAGAAGTGTAAACAAACAATAACATAAAATTTAGTCAAAACACTAAGTTAACGATTTAGTCAGTGATTCCGTGATGGTCGAGTGATAACGGTATTTCTATTAAACCTTTCCGTCGAGAGTTCGATCCCCATTCTTTTTTAATTTGCATTACTTAATTTGTGTAAGTTTTCTTTCTCTGGTTTTTAATTTATTGATTTATTCCTTTTTTTCGTATAAAATTGGTAGTATCTATAAATCAGTCGATCCTAAAATTATGGCTGGGCAATGCTTTTATTAAAGTGAAGTGTAAGGGTGTTATAGAACTTATAAAACTAACTCATACAGGTTTAGAAATATCACAGGAAAACTTAAAAGCATTAGATAATATTGAAAGTGGAGTGTATTTAGACATAATAACGTGTCAATTGTAACATATAATTTTAGTGAATTTGTTAGAACAAGATTTACTAACTCGTTTTACCTTCACTGAATTGTGCCGAAGAACAAAAAATAAAGATAAAATTCAACGGGTCCGGGAATAGAACTCACGACGAAGAAGTATAATACGAATACCGTAACCGCTTTAGGCCAACGAGAAATCAGTGACTGCATCGTAAACGTACTAAGTGTACTGACTTTATTTTATGCTATTGTTTTGTTTGTCTTTTATTTCAAAACGTCACAATAGTGTGCGATACCTATACGCCTGCGCTCTTTGGATAATCACGTGATGTTTGCTGATTTTTTATAAACCGGAACCCCCTTATCAAAAATTGTAGAAAAAAAAACGAAAAAAAAAAAAAATGATTTTCAACAAAATTTCATGAAAATACATTGTTAGAACATCGAATATGCAGCGTATAGGTGAATATAGCAAAGTTTGATTTTTTAAAAATCTGACACCACGATGTGTGGGTTCGTCGCTTTAAATTGCTAATAAGTTATACTCCGAACACGAAATATGACTGACAGATCTATTATCTGACCTACCTAATTTCGTGACCTTGACCTTCGACCTACAGAACCGATTTACAGAACCGATTTATTTACTCTGCACATCTTCCTTTCGCCACCTACCAACTTGCCAAGTTTGAAGTCAATAACTTACAAGGTTATTTAGTTATGCAGCGGACACAAAATGAACTTTTAGCTCAATTTTGAACTTTTAGCTTAATTTATGATTTTGATCTTTGACCTACAGAGCTGTTTCAAGAGCTCTGTACAAAGTCTCATCGCCATCTACCTATACGCCAAGTTTAAAGGCAATATCTTTAATGGCTATAAAGTTGTGCTTATGACACGAATTTTGACGGACGGACGGACAAACGGACGTTCTTACAGCAGTATGTAATGAATAGAATTCACCGTTACCTATCGTACCAAACTAATGCTCAAAGAGTCGGCAGACGCACGAGCCATCACATAATACGTCCCGCTTTTTCAAAACAGGTTTATAAAAAGCCATAACTCCTGAAAAAGTTACAAGATATAAAGGCCCCGATTATATGCAAATAGCCATTAAATGTGTACGATGTATATCAAAGTTCATATCAGTTGGATAAAAATTGCAGGACGTGTTGAGTATATGTTCTGGTGTAGTTATTATTCCTTCTCTTGAGAAGGAATATTATAGTTCAATAAGTCACACTTGACTGAGCTACTGATACCGAAAGCTGTTGTCATTACAAGCTGGCCAATAAAACTCCGTGACCTTAGAAATAACCTCTGACGTTAGACTATTCTTTCCTAATTGAGGCGACTCTGACTGAACACGTTCCGTGGATTACATATTACTACACCCGAGGATGTCATTTCCTCCATTCTTGAGGAACATAACATACATTCAGTCGACCAGATAGACATATATCAGCAAATATAAATGTAAACAACTAAATATTATCGTTACCTTGAAATGCATAGTTAATATATGGAAAAAAAAAAAAACCATTGCGACCCTCTAATTATGCGCAACAAATTCACGCATCGAATTAACCGGGTCAATGTCTTATTGCCGTATTTACTCTACTGAAAGTGATAACAGATTTAATTTGTTGTTGGACTAACAATTTATGTTAAATAACTAGCGTAAATACTTACTTGAAAATTTTTGGCAGTATAAAACAGACATTGCAACCAAAATTTTACAAGATGATCATTTTATATTTATATAGATATGCCCTAGAAGGAACTTTTGCTATGCTTTAACTTCTATTTCAATTTTAAGTTAAAAAATGGGCCATAAATCCAACATGGGCATTCCAGCCATATGCGAATATCCGCTTCATGTGGGTTTCATATCAGTTGGATAGAAACTGTAGGAAGAGTTGAGTATACAATTTTGTAATATAGTTGTAAAAATTTCAAAATTAAAAAGGGCTATAACTCAAAAACAAAAAAATGGGCATGGAACAACATGTGTATTTCAAATTCAAAGGCTCAATTCAGCTGAAAAGATACTGTCTAAGCAGTTTTGAACACAATGTACTGAAGTAGGGTTAATACATTGAAGTCAAAAAAGAAGAAATAGTTTTCGTGGAAGTCCAAATAATACGCCCGCGTCAACTTTACATTGGTGCCTTTGACCAGTTTTCATATCGATTTGATAAAAACTGTTCACGGAGTTTAGTACCCAGTGCTCTGATGAAGTTGTAATATTTTAAAGTCCAGAAAGGGTCAGATTAACCTAGAGGAATTACTACGTGTCGTCACTAACCCTAGATACCGCTTTGTTACAGGGAAAGTAAACTGCGAACATGAGTTTTGACCTTGACTTTGAAGCCTTTTGACCTGGGATTGTCGTCTTGATGAGGTAATCAATGAATGCTAGTTTAATGAAATCCACAAAGTGGTTCACAAGATATGGAACAGACAAAAGCTTGAGCTATGTGATCTTTGACCTCTTACCGTGATCTTGACATTAAACTAATTAGTTTATACATAATTTATTTTAGGTCGACTGTAAAGGAAGTTCTACAACTTTTATTAATAATTCTCGACATCTCATTCCATCGCCATGAGGATATTAGAGAAGAAGCCAGTTCCTTTTCAATGCTGAGAGCCAAGCAAAGGAGGTACTGGTACTATTGTTTCACGTTTTTGGTATGACGCGGCCGGAAATCGAACCAACGACCTCCCGCTCTCGAAGTGGACGCTCTATCACTAGGTTATCGAGGCGGTTCTTATTAAACTAATTGACTTAGGTTATATGCACAGCACGTCATCTCAATGAGGTAATCAATTGATTCCAGTTTTATGAAAATCCATTTGCGATTTGGGTGGTTATCAAACTCGGCCGAGATATTATGCCAACAGAGTCAGCAAGTTTGTTCAAGATCGGATGAACACTGTTTGACTTAGAGAGCGGACATGCTTTCGGACACCGACCGCCTAGCAGCCACGGTTGTCCGCTCTTTCCGAGACGGACATATAAACAAATTATACTAAAGTAGCTCCTGAAAAAATAATTGGACATGATAGTCGCAACAGCAGGCGTATTTCAGTTTCATGTTGTAAGGTATACCAAGTTCCGTTTCAACAAGAAAACAAGCTATAAGATCTTATGAATGCACAATAAAATGATGTATTTGTACGATTCCGAAGTCCAAAAATGCCATAACTCCAAATATAGTATTTGGACATAAAAGTTCCAGAAATATGTACATGTTTACTAAATGTAATTTGATAAGGTGAAAACAGTCGAAGGAGATGTGTACATAAAGGTAAAGGACGGGCTGAAGGCAATTTTGTACCTTCTGGCCTGATGCTTTGTTGTTTTGTTTTTGTTTATTTGTTTTGGTCTAATGCCGTTTTTAAACAGTATTTCAGTTATTTAATAGCGGGCAGTTAACCTCGCCAGTGTTCCTGGATTCTGTACCAGTACAAACCTGTTCTTGCCAACATTTAACTACCAACATCTCTACATAGAGTAGATGTATAGGACGAATTATTTCAGACACAATGTCTTTTATCAAATCATCTTTAAGAACATGCGTCCCGCTCGGGGATTGAACGCTCGACTCCGCGATCCGTAGAATTGCGCCCTAACCTGATGCGTGAAAACTTTCACTTCTGTGTATTTCCACTTTTGGTTATCTATTTTGGCAGTATTTACACGCTTACGATGAAATTGAAAACATCAACGTATATCCAGCATGTGTGTGTATCAATTACGATTTAGGGCTTCTTTTCTTAACTTTATGTAAATTATGAACTGTCACTTTAAATAATAAAGAAATGAAAATGAGATACAAAGGTGGTACTTTTTATAGTTTTTAAGATAATCAGATGACAAATGGAAGTATAGAATTACAAAAATATGTCTCCTTATCCCAGCACTTCTCAGCACTTCACTATACTTACATCTTCTTCAAATGACGAACAGGGATAAATGATGCTCTGAAATAATCAATTTTTTTAAGGATAGAATACTTATCAAACAAATGTAGGAAAAGTATATGATATATTTTTATTTAAGTTTAAAAAGGAAGTCAGATAAATTGTACAACTTGATGGATTGTGAAACATCTCTGCGTATTTTACAGTTAATGCAGATGAGCATGTACAATAAATAACATGGAACTCATATTTAATTTAAATTAGAATTCACTTTCAGCTTCATGCGGATGATGTACATCAAGTTTCATTTCAATTAGATAAGAGCTATAGGAAAGTTTGAATGTACAATGTTATGGTGTATTTGTACTATTCCGAAGTCAAAAAGGCCATAACTCCAAATATAATATTTTGCCGTGTTCCTGAAACATGTTAGTGACGTATACATGTACCAAATTTAATTTGAATCGAATGAACACTGTCGGAGGACATATGTACATATTAAAATTAAAGGACGAAAACTGACGGCACTTTTGTATCTTCTGTCTTGATGTTTTGACTTTTTCCTTTCGTTTAGTAATGCGTATAGTAAGGCTATATATTAATTGATATCGATAGTACGTATGACACTTTTCATACCTATTATAAGGTTTCAATTCTCACTTAATGGCCTTTGTATACCTGATGCTCATTGAGTGAGAGATGATTTTGAGCAGAGGTTTTCTTACAAGTGCAGTCTAAAAGAATTATAAAAATATCAGAAAAAATCTTATCAGATGTTGAAATTGGTACAAATATTCTTACGCACGCTTTCCTCATAATGCACGATTGCACTTTTCTTGTATTTCTCTCCTTCGTTATGTTGGACTTTCGTTAGCCCGGGACACTCGTGTTGCTATGTATAGGATATTGGCCAAGTACGAGGTCTTTCTCTGTAGAAAAGACCTGCGCACGGGCTTCTTGTGAACACTTTCTTGTTCCAATAAGCAAAGGCATAGTCACTGCGGTTATTGTTTCATTGAAAGCGTTGTTGGAATCGGCAGCCGGAGAAAATTGATTGCTGCGGACATGTGCACTAAATGAGAAAATGGGTTATTTGTATATCTACCTGGCAATATACTGTTTTGTGATTTATTAGTTCAATGACAGTTTTTGCTGGGTTTTACATGGATATGCCCGAAAATCTTCGAATTTAGTGCAAGAAGACTTACAGAACCTTTCCTTGTGTTATCGGATACAGCTACTGGCATGCTAAATGATACTATTTTTGTTTCTGTTAATACACGACGCAAAGCGAGGTGGAAGCTATAAACTAAGGAAAACTTGGTTTCAACAGTGTCCAATATGAGTTTGATTTGCACTTCTGAAACTACTCTTATTGAAGTTATTATTGCAATTGGTGACAGTGACTGAGGGTGTAAGGGAAATATATTTAAAGTCATTCAAGGCTTGAGTACTGTAAATTTTCACTTTGAATTTATCAATTACATTTTTCACTTATATCTCAGTATTTCATGCGAAAGCATAAAATGATTCCAATAACGTCAGTCGATCGCGGTAAGGGTTATCCAAAGAATGTGACGGCTATAATTCTGTCCAAATCTGAAACAGGTCATACACTTTGAACGAAAGAAGGTCAATTGATTGCAAAATATACTAGGAACCAATTTGATGCCGCTGACAGTATGTTTTTGGAGCCTACATCTGTGAATATGCACAATGAAATTTCTCTGAGGCAGGCTGTTAAGTCCGTCTTATTATGTGATTGACAAGGCTTTGCTAAATGTGGATGTAGTGCAAATATAAAGTCTCGGTGTAAGACTAGACGGTGTTTTTATCAGAAACAATAGCAGGTGGCATCCTAATTTGTCATGTAAAGTAAGTGACTCTTTAGTAGCACAGTATCCAAATGTCGAGAAATGTGTGTAAATAAACACTCATGTTTAATAAACAGTGTTATTTTTTTTTCAAATAGGCAATTTACAAAATACCTATAAATATTTTCAGACATTCTGCAAAATGCCTTGAAAATTCAGCCATTTTGTAAAATGACTAGAACACATTCAATTTACAAAATGCCTAAAAGTTTCAGGCATTACAGTTACTGCGGTTGAGTCAATCCACGAAATTTAATCCAAAAGAACAAGTAAAATTTGTCAGACCAAGTTGTCTTTGCACTTTTCATTACATAACATGCTAAAAGTACAAGAAGAGGGCCAAGATGGCCCTAGGTCGCTCACCTAAGAAACACACCATAATAGTGTAAAACATGTTTGACCTAGTGATTTCATGGAAACAAATATTCTGACCAATTTTCATTAAGATTGAACCAAAAAATTGGTCTCTTGAGGTTAAAAAGCATTTTCTTAGATAAGACCTAGTGATCTAGTTTTTGACCCTAGATGACCCATGTTCAAACTCGACCTAGATTTTATCAAGGCAATCATTCTGACTAAAATTCATTAAGATCAATTGAAAAATACAGCCTCTATCACATACACAAGTTTTTTCTTTGATTTGACCAAGTGACCTAGTTTTTGACCTCAGAGGACCCATATTCAATCTCGACCAAATTTCATAAAAATCAATTGAAAAATACAGTCTCTATCGCATACACAAGATTTTTCTTTAATTTGACCTAGTGACCTAGTTTTTGATTCTAGATGACCCGTGTTCAAACTCGACCTAGATTTTATCAAGGATATCATTCTGACCAAATTTAATGAAGATCAATCGAAATATACAGTCTCTATTGCATGCACAATGTTTTCCTTTAATTTGACATAGTGACCTGGTTTTTTAACCCTAGATGACCCATTTTCGAACTTGGCCTAGATTTCATAAAGGCAATCATTCTGACTAAAATTCATGAAGATCAGTTGAAAAATACAGCCTCCATCACATACATAAGTTGTTTTTTTTATTTGACCTAGTGACCTTGTTTTTGACCCAAGATGACCCATATTCAGGTCACAACCAGTTAAATAGTTTTCCCTATATATTCTATATAAAACTGACATTTTTTAAAGAGCTACCAAACATAGCTAGACCCATTTCAGAGAACAAATCCTTACCTCATTTTAAAGAGTTATGATAAAACTGATATAAAATGAAGAGAAAAGTAGGGGTCATGTATCTTCTAAGAGAGATTTCTCTTGTCACATTTGCTTACTGTAAACTGACATCAAAATCACACTGCTGTGACCCGGAAGTACTACTCATACTACAATTGAGATTCACTTCATCAAATACAACCTGCTCTCATATTTTTCCTACCAAAATGTCATAAATACATCCACAATGAAATTTAAACAGAAACTAGCTTTAATTTAGACCTCTGTTGCCATGCCAATTGAAAAATTAGTGTTCAAATACCTGGCAGCCATTACGCGCTAGACCAGATGGCTCCCACGCTGGTTCCTTTAGTTTAGTTAGGCCTTCAAACTCGACCTAGATTTTATAAAGGCAAACATCCTGACCAAATTTCATAAAAATCAATTGAAAAATACAGTCTCTATGGCATACACAAGTTTTTTCTTTAATCTGACGTAGTGACCTAGTTTTTGACCTCAGATAACCCATATTCAAACTCTACCTATATTTCATCAAGGCAATTACTCTGACCAAATTTCATGATGATCAATTGAAAAATACAGCCTCTATTGCATACGCAATGTTTTTCTTCGATTTGATTTAGTAACCTAGTTTTTAACCCTAGATAACCCACTTTCGAAATTGGCCTAGATTTTATGAAGACAATCATTCTGACCAAATTTCATGAATATCAATTGAAAAATACAGCCTCTATCACATACACAAGTTTTTTCTTTGATTTAACCTAGTGACCTAGTTTTTGACCCCAGATGACCCATTTCTGAACTCGGCCTAGATTTTATCAAGGTAATTATTCTGACTAAATTTAATGAAAATCAATTGAAAAATACAGCCTCTATTGCATACACAAAGTTTTTCCTTGATTTGACCTAGTGACCTAGTTTTTGATCCTAGATGACCCATTTTCAAACTTGGCCTAGATTTTATCAAGGCAATCATTCTAACCAAAATTCATGAAGATCAATTGAAAAATACAGCCTCTATCGCATACACAAGGTTTTTCCTTGATTTGACCTAGTGACCTAGTTTTTGACCCCAAATAACTCATTTTTGAACTCGGCCTAGATTTTATCAAGGTAATCATTCTGACCAAAATTCATGAAGATCAATTGAAAAATACAGCCCCTATCGCATACACAAGGTTTTTCTTTAATTTGACCTAGTGCCCTAGTTTTTGACCCCTGAGAACCCATTTTTAAACTCGGCCTAGAGTTTATCAAGGTAATTATTTTGACCAAATTTCATAAAGATCAGTTGAAAAATACAGCCTCTATCGCATACACAAGCTAAATGTTGACGGACGACAGACGACAGACAGACGCCGGACATCGAGCGATCAGAAAAACTCACCTGAGTATTGCTCAAGTGATCTAAAAAACAATTTAGAGACATCTGTAAATGTGTTCATACGGCGGTGCACAAGGAACCTTCAATGCTACATTAGTTTGTAATTCCATGAAAAGCGGCGTATGGTCCCCAGTTAAAATAATGGGTTTGCCCTAAACGAGAAACCAATGGGCAAAACTAAACAAAATGGAATTTAGAAATGTAAATCTCATTATGCATAAAGTTTTTAACAAAATATAGCCCGATTTGAATGACACTTTACCAGTAAAGTTATTCAGTGTACTTATTAATGTCCTGCAGACTACAAGCTTACATCAAGGGAATATCTTAAAGCTTTTGTAATGATTACAGGCTTATTGCTAATAATTATGTTTACATAACTTATTGACCTTTTTTCACATCTGACCTTGACCTGTAGGTTTGAAACTTTTCTTGGCTCTGAGGAAAAACTGTTGGATATTTCTGTACTGTCAAATGAAATAATATTTACGCAAATTTAAACAAAGCTGAAATAACGGTGCGGAAGGCAAGAATCTGATAAATGTGTTAGGGCATTGACAGGTATAGTGACGGACAGACAGACAGACTGAAATATTGTACAAGAGCGCGTAGAACACGAAATGCCCCATTGATGCATTCAGCAACTGCACAAGGAGCAGATTTGTGTGCACTTGACGTTTGACGTACTGACCTCAAATCAATAACTATGGGTGATCTACTAGTCATAAGTGATCTTAGACAAAAGCATTCTCTAGTTCTTTGACAAAAAATGTTTTACTGTGACCTTGACCTTTGACCTACTTACCTAAAAATCAATTGGGTCATTTGCTGGTAATGATCAACCTCTCTGTCAAGTTTCGTGATCCTAGGCCCGTGCGATCTTAAGGTATCATCCGGAAACGGTTTAATGTTCCAGGTCACTGTGAACTTGACCTTTGATCTACTGATCCAAAAATCTACAAGAGTCATCTGCTGGTCATTATAAACCAACCTATTAAGTTTCGTGATCCTTGGCTTTCCCTGCTCAAGTTATCGTCCGGAAACCGTTTAACTGTTCTTGGTCACTGTGACCTTGACTTTTGACGTAATGACCTTAAAATTAATTTGGGTCATTTGCTGGCTATATCCAACCTCCTTATCAACTTTCTTGATCCTACGCCCAATCATTCTTGAGGTATCATCTGGAAACCTTAGACCTGTTCTTGGTCAATGTGACCTTAACCTTTAACCTACTGACCTAAACATCAAAAGAACACTCCTGCTAGTCATGATCTACCTCCCTATCAAGTTTCGTGATACTAAACCCAAGCGTTTCCAAGTTATCGTCAAGAAACTGTTAAACTGTTCCAGATCACTGTGACCTACTAGCCTTAAAATCAATAGAGGTGATTTGCTGGTAACTTCCATATCAACTTTTGTGATCCTAGGCCCAAGCGTTCTCAAGTTATTGTCCAGAAGCCGTTTAACTGTTTCGGGTTACTGTGATCTTGACCTTTGACCTACTGATCTAAAAATCAATAGCGGTTATTTGCTGGTTATGGCCAAACTCCCTAGCAACCTTCATGATCCTAGGCTTAAGCATTTTTGAGATATCATCCGGTACTGACCGACCGACAGACATCTGCAAAACAATATATCCCCCCTTCTTCGATGGGGCTGGCGGCATAATAATAGGGTTCAAAACACATATGCATGTCCTATACTATTTATAACATCGTTTTCGGAAAGATAGCTGAACAAAACTATTCAAAAACCAAACTTTAAATGTACCAATATAAGTGTTGTCCAATTACTCTTTCATTTGACAAATTCAAGGGCCATAACTCACATATATGCATATTTATTTCATTTCTGAGCACAAAGACAGATAAATAATTTCCTCCGACATACATTTCGCATAAAATGATGAGACATTTATATTACATAAATAAGTATATTGTGGGTTTTGTATACCGATGCATTTTATAAATGATTTCAAGGGCATAACTCTGATCCTTATAATTTACCACAAAAGGATGGGTAGAGGTGGGTTCTACATCTAAAATGTTTCGTTATAGATAATAGTAATGTATCAGATAAAGACCCAAACTGCACAATTCGAGCCTGTTTTTAGTCTTATAGCCTCCATTATATGTTATCTATAGTATTCGATTGCAAACAATAATACAAAAATAATCATAAGGTCATATTTTCAAAACATGTATTGATAATTTCAAACTTTTACCTCTTTTCTGAAGACTGGAAAGTTTATACTCGCTTTGTCGTGCTGAAAAAAAAACAGGAAAAATAAACTTAATAATCAAATGGTGGCTGAAAAGACTGACTCAACGAGAAACTGCTAAATTCTTGAATGATGTTAAGAAAAAGCGTCACGTAGAATTGTTGAATGGTTAACCTTCTTTTTATAGAAATAAATTTACATGTCTTAACTACAATTATATGTTGTGACAAAAAAGAACCAATCCAAAGTGTACTAAGTCAGGCTTAATTTTTTAGTTTCATCATTACGTTCTGTCGAACCCGCCACAAGAGAACTATTGTTTTGGTTGTTTTACCGTGTAGTTCTGTCGCTCTTGCCTGGCCGACAGACTCAAACATGCAACACGACGGGACAAAAGGTTGACATTTATGTACACACTGAAAGAAGGCTCTTTAACTGTCCTTTTTGTTCTGTCTTTGTGACATACAGACAGTCGAAACAATGGAATAACAATAAAATTTGTTCTTTCGCGCCGCTGAAACTATACTTTCTTTGTGGCAGAGCATTGAGAAAGTATAGTTTCAGACACAGCGGTAATTTGTAACTTATCGTCCTTTCTTTCTACCGAGGGCCAAAGGTGAGACAATGATATAACGATAAAGACGATATCTTTTGTGAGGTCAAAGAACGATACTGTGATGCTAATTTGTTATTTCATTGTCTCGTTCTGTCATTCCTCAGCAATGATAGAACGACAGTTTTAAAGCGCCGCAATGGCGTTTGCGTCAGTGTTCTTTCTTTCTGTCGCATTGCATTTCTGTTCCGTCGTTTCTGTGGGTCGACAGAATGAGAAAACGAAACCATAGAATTAAATGGGATACCCCACTCACTCTTACATAGTCCCATAACGGGTAAACGTACGTGCTCCCCACCACAATGGGGGATAGGTGCACAAAAAACTCAAAATGTCGTTCTTACGACAAAACTATAAATTGAATGCGAGATTAATGTACATGCTTATTTACTTTTAATATACACGGTTTTTGAGGTATAATATTCTTTACAGAATGTTTAATATTAAGATAGTTTTCGGAGCTTTTTTTAAAAACCCTTCTAAGGCTATAACAGCTTTTCAGAATTGTATAGTTTGGAAGTTAGTTCTGAGAAAAACTAATCGGACAATTGTAAGGAAAAGTAATAACATAAAAACAAGAGATCACAGAGGGATCTCGGCGCCCGTCATTGAGCAATTTTTGAATGTTCTATATTTTAAGACTAACTCAAGGTCTAAATCTAGGTCAAAATCATTTCGGTACACAAAACTGTGCATGTGGTCCAAATTTGAAACCTGTAGCTTGAGAAATGTGAAAGTAGGTCAATAGAAAAATTTCAAGGTCAAAGTTCATTTCGGTCCAAAAACCCATGCATATGCTTCAAGTTTGAAGCCTGTAGAGTGATAATTGTGATAGTAGATACTAGGTAAAAATCAAGGTCAAAGGACCATGTATGATAAGGCACAGTTTTAGCCCCCAAATTTTGAAGAAAATGAAATTAAAACTACATCTCAACGATATGAATTATTTGAAAGATAAAGGATTAATCTTGCATTTTATAAAGAAATAATGCAACAGTTTTGCCTAAAAAGTCATGATACATGGTTTAGTTTCATGCCATCAACACAGATTTTGTACATTTTTAGACATTTTCGTGCACTTTATCACCAAAATACGATACGAGCGCAGGGGAGAACAATTTTAATTTTTGGATATGTTTTGAGGATTGCAAAAACACAAAGAATGATACACGAGAGAAAATTGTTCTAAAATGCGCTCGTAGTAAATTTTGAATAAATACGGTATTTTCGTCGAAAATTCTAGCTACTCTAAAAATAGCCGTGTAAAGGGACGAAACTCTTGATCTCCTTGAAGAGCTTGGCGTAAAGGTAAATAAAAACATGTTGTGACGTAATGCGGAAGTGTTATCGGTTGCTTGAAAAATAGATTTTTGTCAAATTACAGGTAAATTAGACCTTTTGATAGTATTTGCATAGCATTTTAAGAAGTTCTCATTATCATTATCATATAATCCTCGATTTATTTCAATGCTGTTAGCGTGTCATACAAAAATTACGTTATTATTACTTGATCTTGACTGGTCAAACTCGTCAAAGATTTTTAGATTCTGTAAAATAATATGAATTAAGGCACCGCCTAGCATGGGGATTTATCTTTTATATATCAACTTACAAAGAAATATTTAACACTCAAAAGAAAGTGAAACCTCGCTCTTTAGTTTACATTTAGTGTCATCATACCTCTTACAGCGAATATCATACTTTGCAAAATTTATGGGAAGCCGTGACGGTGACGTCATTCACCGCGTTCTCGCACTGGCTTTAGGAATTTTGTTTGCACTCCTCGCAGAAACTTGAGGACCTTTACACTTCCTTGCTGTTTTAAAAGTGTTTTTCAGTTGCATGTACAGTTTTCATTACGAAAAAAGAAATAAAAGAAGCATGTTGGGGCGGTTTACCAATTTCTGTGACTGATTCGGGGTGCTCGGATGTTCATGCAGACAACCAGTCTGCGGCGTGTACATAAATCGGAACCGGAAAACATCGAAAAAATTGCCTCAGTATAGTGCAGACAACAAAGACGAATAACTATATACGGACGTTACCGTCTCGGGGATTTTCATCCCCGGCGCTTTGCGCCGTGGATAAATCCCCTATTATACTAAATACGCGTAATATGAACCAGATCTAAATATCACGGTACAAACTTGGTCACACAATAGAGGAACTTGTGTAAGGCAGCTATTTAATCAGAATTGGCTATTCCAGAACATTCCCCCATTGTGTTGTGGAAGAAGGTGGGGGGGGGGGGGGACGGGTAATTTACAGGGTGGTTTCTAGAGGGAAAGAGGGGGTGCATTTTGTTTGTGTAATGTGGAAGCAGTTCTAAAGAAGAGGGAGGGGGCATTTTACAATAAATTAGAATTGGGGGTCTTTGGAAATTGGAATTACCCAGTAGGGGTATTGTCGGGGAACTGGTTGGGGGGTATTTTGAGTTAACCGGGTTGTAGAAGGGTAGGAAAATATGTTTTCGAGAGGATGGGTTCTTTTTTTTAAAGAACTACTTCCGGGCGTGGGGTGGGGGTATTTGAATTTCTGAAATGGTCAGTTTATCCAAGGTTTATCTTTCGAGTCCCGGCCAAGATTGGTTGCACATTCTTCTCAGACCTTGTTTTAATGTTGGAAGTGTCTAGCCGTCCAGTAACTGGATACCTAGCCTGCATTCTAGCTGTCTGGTCAGCTATAAAATACTCGGGGGATTTTCTAGCCGTCCGGTAATAGATTTCCTAATGAATAAGTAATGATACCTGTCATTTACTAAAGATATCAATACTTATCTTTAAAAAAAATCATGTGTGCATACATACTAAAGATTTAGTTTTAATTGTCTCGAATAAATCAATGCATTATTCATGTAATGCCGAAATCAATGATGGCAGTGTCGCGACTCATTATTAAAATCTGTTCATCTAGTGGCGGGAAAAATAATGCTTTGTGGGATCGGAATTTTTAAATTTTAACAACTTTTTCACTGGATTTTCAAAAATAGAACAGTTTTATAATACTTACAGGTTTCATATTTTAGTATATCAAAACTTTTAGAACAAGAGCTGTCTCCATAGGATGACACATGCCCCCGATGGCACTTTGAATGAATAGTTATGGCCGATGTTAGAGTTTAGTCCAGTCTGTCAGATCTTTGTCCAGAAATTACATTTGAAATAAAATATAGCATCATTTTTAGTTATTCTTGCAAAGAAAACTTTTAACAAGGTGATGGACTGCTTGCACGATTTCAACTACACTTTTTCCAAAAACGGTGACATTTGAAGGTCCAAAGAGTGCAATTCATTGAGGACTGTACATAATTCTTTTCTTTCTGGATTGATACTCTATTATCAGTATTATTCAGCCAACTTGTTGCATGCAAGATTTGATGCAGTGATTCAAAGGTCAATGTTACACGGAAACATTTAAGTTTGTTAGCTCAGATATAAGAAAGTATGGAGAGCTGTCCTACTTGGCCTCGGCGTCTTTCCGCGTCACCTTGGTTAAAGTTTTGATGAACTTTCTCTTTATCTCAGTAATTACTCGAAGACTTTGTTTCAAACTTAAAATAGTTATTCGTCATCTTTACCCACATCATATGACACAAGGATCATAACTCCATCACCAATATTTCATGAATTATCTCCCCTTTTACTTAGAATTTCAGTTTGAAGTTTTGACGCACTTTCATTCTGTCTCACTTATTAATCCCCCGCCACAAGTGGTGGTGTTATAGGAATGGTCTCCGTCTGTCCTTCCGTAACACTTTTGTGTCCGCTCCATATCTCCTAAACCCCTTGAAGGATTTTCATGAAACTTTGGTCAAATGATCACCTCATCAAGACGATGTGCAGAACTCACGAGTCTGCCTTGTCAACTCAAGGTCAAAGGTTTGAGCCTTCCATTTTGTGTCCGCTCTATATCTCCTAAAACCCTTGAAGGAATTCTATAAAACTTGGGTCAAATGATCACCTCATCAAGACGATGTGCCGGACTCACGAGTCTGCCTTATCAGCTCAAGGTCACAATTCAAGGTAAAAGGTTTGAGCCTTCCATTGTGTGTCCGCGCTATATCTCCTAAAGCCCTTGAAGGAATTCTATAAAACTTGGGTCAAATGATCACCTCATCAAGACGATGTGCAGAATTCAGTCAGCCATGTCAGTTCAAGGTCAAGGTCATTGCTTAAGGTCAAAGGTTTACCCTTTCACTAACCATAGCAGTGGCGGGGGATTTAGCTGTCTTTCAGACTGCCTTGTTTCTAAATGGATTTGATTCAAACTTAAAAAAGTTGTTCCACATCATCACCCACATGATATGACTCAAGGTTCATAATTCTAGCAGCAATATTTCATGAATTATGTTTCCCTTTTACTTAGAATTTAAGGTTCATTTCGATGCATTTTCACTATATCTCTGTTATTACAAAGAGGTTTTGATTCAAACTTAAAATAGTTGTTCCATAACATCACTCACTTCTAAGATACTAGAACCATAACTCTTGCACCAGGATTTCATGAATTATCTGCCTTTTTTACTTAGACACTCAGGTTAATGTTTGGTGCATTTCACTCTATTGCACTTATTATTAAATAGATTTGTTTCAAACTTAAAGTAGTTGTTTCACATCATCACCCACATCATATGACACAAGGTACATGTACATCACTTTTGCACCAGTATTTCATGAATTTTGGCTCTTTCTTAGCTCACCTTAGCCAAAGGCTCTTGGTGAACTTTTGTGATCGCTCATTGTCTGTCATCCGTTTTCAGGGGTCCGTCCGTCAGCAGTTTCAAGTATCAAGTCAAAAGCTTTAATAGTAATAGAAATATTTGACTTTATCAAAAACTTGAACCAAAACTTGTAAGTAAAAAAGGGGCATAATTCTGTCAAAATTCAAATCAGATCAGAGTAATGGGGGATTGTTTCTCCTGGTTTAGACTTTAATTGTAAATAAGTATTTAAAGTTTCAACTCAAAAGCTTTGATAGTAACATAGATATTTGTCTTAATAAAAAAAAATAACCAACGGTGACGCCGACGCCGGGGAGAGTGCAATAGCTCTACTTTTTCTTCGAAAAGTAGAGCTAAAAACCACCCCGTCAAGTTTTTAAAAAAAATTATATCGTCTCTATCATATGTTATCCTCTACACCATACCTGTCCATATTTATTTAGTGGAAACTTTTATAACCATCTTCACAGAACAGACATGACCTATTTCAAAATAATTTGACAAATATTTTCCTTGCATGGCCATCTACCAAAATTGTTCAAGCAAGCAGTTTAATTCAGGTGAGCAATCTGGGATCTTTATAGTCCTCTTGTTTTTATTTTAACACCACAGACTCCATATGACACCAACACATTTGTTTTACTATAGTTAACCTATAGACTTTCTTTTTTTTAATATCTCGAACCAAACTTGAGTAATTGAGGAGAAATAATGGATGCCTTGTTAAAAAATGCATATAAAATCAATCTGTAACCATGGTAATGGTCCGTGGGCCAAGACCAAAAAATTTGAAAGTCGTAACCCAGAAATTAGGCAAAGGTTGAGCTATACCATGATGTTATACTATCATTCAGGAAACTTTTAAGGGTGGATGTCGGTCTGAGCATCATGTCAGTAAAATGTAATGACGATTTTAAAAACATTGGTGTCTAATAAATACGATTTAGCATTGCATAGGGATATCGCCGATTTGGATGGTAAAAGAGACATTTATGCGACATTTCTTATAACAAATCTTATCTTTTAATGTCTGAAATAATCAATAATTTACTTTTGTTGTCAAAGAATGCTACGATATGTATTATATACTGAATAAAATGTAAAAAGTAGGGGTTGATGTACCCCACCCACCACATTAGTACATATATTTAGCGGGAATCTTTAGAACTTTTAATCCTTTTATAAAGGAACAGAATCCTAATGTTTACAGTAATGAAAACGAAATGAATGAATAATTACTAAAATTTCAGGCACCTTTACACTTTAATATCAGTTGGCTAAACCTATGGTTTATGTTTTATTTCTGGGCGAATTGCATACTGACAGACCTATTCTTTGCTAGTGCAGTAAAAATGATGAAAGTATTGCAAAAACTAAAACGACCGCAAACGTTTTATGGAAGTTCCCTATGGAGAACATCAAAATGGAAGCAGATCCAGCAATATAAGTCTTTATTCAAGATGACAGCTATTTCAAATTAATCCAAAATTATTATACATATGAGTTAATGCAACAAAAGTTTTTATATTTTGATGACTTTAGTTCTCTTCTAGCTTAGGTCTTCTTAGTAGTCATTTTGTACGTAGTTATTAAATCACCCAAAATTTATGTTTGTTAAACTACCAACAAATTAGGTTATTTAGTTACGCAGACTATACAAATTAAGACGGCCACCACTTTCCAAATTTCCAAATAACTGCTTTAAATTTGATCACACATGCACATATGAAAGAGGCGTAGCTCTTTAAAAGTCAAAACTATAACACGAATCACTTGATATTGATTGAAACATGTTACAGAGGATTTTACCGCTCACAAAATGACCACCCGAAATCGGCTACATGTACAAATATTGATGAGCTACTACCGTTTAGATATTCAGTATTATAAAACAAACCAAATAAGTTTCCAAGGATTGAAGTTTGGTTATCCAGATCAATCTAATAAAGATACTGTCCTGTCATTTTCAAACTGGTCGCCAAAAGTAAGTTTGCAAACATACATATGGATAAGATTTAAGTAATCATTGCTGTAATAGAAGTTAAAATAATTTCAATTGAAAACTACGTTACCAATATGAACTACTTCTATTGTTTTAATCAAGATGGCGCCATTTTCAAAATGCGTACCATAAAAGACATAATAGTAATATGATTTAAATACTGCTTTTATTTCTTTTAAATCTAAACATGTTACTCTCAATTTTCATTCAAAGGATTTTGAATGTAGTTAAAATGTAATATTAATTTGTATCAGAATGGCTGCCTGATAGATGTTACATATACAGTGTATCCTAGTGAAATAATGAGAAATGGAGAATGGAACATATCATGAAATTGTCACTTTCACGGTAGTGAAAAAGATCATTGTACAAACACTTATGTCTTTTTAAACATTTTAAAGGATTTCTAATGTTCAATTGAAAACTACGTTACCAATATGAACTACTTCTATTGTTTTAATCAAGATTGCGCCATTTTCAAAATGCGTACCATAAAAGACATAATAGTAATATGATTTAAATACTGCTTTTATTTCTTTTAAAACTAAACATGTTACTCTCAATTTTCATTCAAAGGATTTTGAATGTAGCTAAAATGTAATATTAATTTGTATCAGAATGGCTGCCTGATAGATGTTACATATACAGTGTATCCTAGAAATGAGCATATACAGTTCTAAACCTATCAAAGCAATTTAAGATGCATATATATTGATGTACCTTTAGGTTGTGCTTGAAAGTTTTATCTGTTTTGTTTGAAATAGAAATAGTCAGATATATCATACATCATTCAACAAAATCCTTTCAATGCGTATTCCTCTGAAATAGTGCCAAACTGTTATGAATATATCTGTAGTCATGCATTTGCTTGACATAATGAACAGGTAGTACAGAGCTTCGCAGCTATAAATTGAGCAAGTCCTGGAATCAAAAAGTCGTGTATCGTATCTGTTTTTTTATTTTGGTTGTATGAGCAATAATTATTGGTATTGTTGTAATTAATATTTAAAGTAACGTATGTTTCAATCCCTTTTAGGATGTAGCTTAATGATTTTACTACGGTATAAAGCACTTACTAAAAAGAGTTTTTACAGATATGTCATGAAGATATCAAATTACCATGGCGTTTTCCAAGCAAATAGTACAGACTCTGTAAGTATGTACATATGCATTTATACGTGTATGATGAATTTATTCTGATACTGATACCGAAAAGTGACTTCCACGCAACCTCTGATATCAAAATTTAGAGTATATTTCTGTCATATGGTGTACATAGGTGTTATAATGTGTCCTCTTGTGTAGTTCTGAAACATACGTTACCGAAATTAGATTAAGGTAGTTACTAGACTTAATGGCTGAAACACAGTTACATACCAAGGTAATCTAAATGTAACAGTTGAAATACACCAATTTTTGAACGAACTAGTTTCTTTGTATTTGTTAATAGTTTTGAAAATAGAATATTGAATTTTAGTAAGAACGCAGAACTGACAATAATGATACCACAATCAGGATATGAACAAGGAGTCTTATCTATGTTTCCGTTAAGGGAATGTAATATGAATTCGTAGTTCAGTAATTCCGTCCCACATTTTAAGTGATATTTGAAAATCATCATGGTCAGAATCAGAACTATTTTAAAAAGCATGTTTTACAAAAAGTGTCATTTGTTTCACTACATGTACCCATGTTGTACTGTATATGTATGATGCTCCATAAGTTCAAAATGTGCCGTGTTTATTTACTTCAGGAATATATCAGCAACTTTGAACACATAATGCATATAAACCGATAATTTCAGTGATGAATACAATCTTACCTTCCGTGAATATCAAAACAACGCATTAAAATATAAAATCCTCTGTCTTGAAACCGCCTAAGTCCATCGAAACCCCAAAACTATAATAGCTTTAATGTTACTTAATGTAGCTTTAATATAACTTAATGTTCTGTGTAATCTTGGTAACGTATGTTTCATAATATATTATTCATTTCATCTTTGTAATGCTGTAAAAACTGACTGAGTTGGTGCTTTGCGATGCCAGTAAGCATGATTTATGTATTAGCCTAGAATAATTATATACGAAATAAAATTGAATAGGTGACCTTTAAAACCTAGGTAGGAGAGGTGGTCTAGTGGATAAGGTGCCGGCCGCTCAGTCCAGTGGTTCTGGTTTCGAGCCTCACTAGGATCACGACCATGACCTCTCATATGGCACCAGTATTGGTTTCTCCAGGAAGCGGACTCAAAGAGTGGTTTCAAAAGGCTTGAAGCTTTCATTACAATCGAGCTATAAAATAAGTATAAACTAAAACCTAGGTAACGTACATTTGATTCTTAGATACCCTCACGTTCTGTATTTATTTTGAATGAAAGACAAAAATATTCAGACTGCGTACAAACTGTAACCAAGTCTATTGTTAATTATCAATATGCTATCTTTTGAAGCAGAATCCATAAAATGCTATTAAATCTATGCTATCTTTACAGTGATGCTGAAAGAGGCACCGTTGTTTTACTGTAGTTTGTCGACATCCTATAATTGAGAATAGTTACAGGGTTAAGTCCAACAAAATTATAACGGTCATGTGTGCATAGTTTATTTTAATTAAAAGCATACAAATGCAATGCTGGAGTATTTTCAATGTTGCTAATTCTTCAAGGTGGAAAATTTGAGTGGCGGCTGTTACGTATGTTACATTTTAAAGTATCTTTATCAAATAAAGGTTAAAATTATGCATGTAAGCTTACTTTGATATCTAAAATAGAAGAAAATTATTGGTACCCAAAACCTTTCTGAATGAAACACAAATAGGCTTGATTTATTGAGAAACAGCATGTGATTTATATGTATTACATTTGCATGCACGTTGTCTATAACCTAAAGTGATTGCAATATTTCATATTTTCTCACGAAAATATATAAAATTGTGAATCTTAACACAATTATTTGATGATGTCTTATTAAAAAATATAGTAATTTTGATAATTTATGAGTTATTTAAAATGGCAAAAATGTAGCTCGGGTGGGTGGGGTATTTTGACCCCTAAATTTTGGTAGAAATCGTCAAAATTTGGAAAACTTTGTTACAGTGAAGCTTTAATTGATTTAGAACAGTTACATAAGCAAAACTCTAATACCTGAAAGTCAGTATTGAAACAATCTGTTATGAATTCGTGTGTAGCCAACAATACTTTCAAAGAGAGAGAATTCCGCATTTTTCATACACAAGGTTTACTAAAATGTGTATAATTTTTATTTGACATACGGTAGAAAGCGACATCCGGTCTTAAACAATCCCGGAATGAATGTATTAATGGCTGAAGTGGATGAACCTTTGCCTAATTTCTGGGTTACGAAATCGAAAAACTAGAGGACTTTCAGAAACTGGCCCACAGACCATAACAAGTCATTAGAGTTGTAACCATGACAATTTCTAAACTTACAAAATAAGATAACTTTTTCCTATACCTATTTTTCATGAAAGTTTTATCATAAATTAACGACAAAAATGAAATCTGAATAAATCCTAGTGAAATGCCAGTCAGTTGTGGTCTGCTATCCTAAAAATAGCACATATTTGCTCTTGTCCGCACAATAAATACCTACTTTCGGTTTCGATCTGCAAAACTTGCCATGTGGGGTTTATAAACATACAAACCGTCTCATTTCATGCAGAATGTATTCGAGCAGTGAAAAAGTCCAATTAAAGCACTCGTTCTACACAAATTTGCGCTAAAAAATGGGAAAATTAATATCTACTATGGAATTCTTTCGACTACACCACGGAAGCTCATTTTCAAAGGAATTACTGACCTTATTCCAACAGACAAGAGACAATCACAGCGTGGAAAGATGCTAATTACTCTATGTACCAGGCCCCGTGTTCACAAATCATTTTCAGTCTAAGCTGAGTTTGAATATTAAACTTAATATGTCATTTCTATCTAAATAGCATGTTTAAAACTGAATTTCAAGTAAATAACTATTTTTAAGTGGCCATTTAATATTTATGGTCGGTTTCAGTTGAAATTTAATCTTGAAGATTTCGTAAAATTGATATGAAAATTTCAAACTCAAACTCAGCTGAGATCGAAAAATGTTTTGTAAACACGTGACCAGATGGTTATATTTCGTTCCTGAGCTGCTTGCATGTAAGGCTTACATGCATCCAGCTCAAGAAAGAAATATAGCCACCTGGCCCCGTTTTCACAAAACATAAAGGGCGTTCCTGTCCAGTGCAATGCATTAATGCGATATTTAGTTAATTGTATCTCAGTCAAATTATAAGTCTTATCCCATCCAATTGTTGAAAAAGACGTTAAACCCGAACACACACACACACAAACAAACACACACACACATCTTTTCCACGTTCGTGTGCATTTTAAAAAAGGCAGACAGACGGCCAAATTCTGATCTGTGCCACTTGGGAAGGTTCCGAAAGTGGATTCCCGAATTTTTTATAGATGATCTTTATTATTAATTGTCGGCTGATGATATCATAATAGGTACAATCGCTTATTTAAAGTTATTTGATTAATACTATCATAGGTACTGATTGCCTACATGCGTAAATGTTTAGGGTAACTTTTCCTACTTTTATCTGATTGATTATGTATAGAAGGGATCCGGTTTCAAGTCTAAGGTAATCAAGGTCGCTATAATTACCAGAGTTCTATCAATTTTCAAAGATTACACTGAACTGTTTATCAGTTTGGTTCTTCCTTTTATGGCTTGATTTTACTTTATCAGTTTGTTTCTTTCTTTATTAGCTGGATTTTAGAATCAATGGATATACTCAGAGTCAACCTAAGGGAAAGTAACCGCCCCTCTATATCACACCGCCCCTTTGTATCACAGCGGGTTCACATATCGAACACAGGTTGAACTCGAGACATAGAATCATTCTGTCTTAAGGCATCGGCTGGTGGTCGGTAGGACACACCGGGCAAGGCTGAGGTATGTGACCTCAGCCTTGACCGATGTGTCCAACCGACCACTCATGGACTAAGGCACATACTTGACTTTTGACAATGAAGAACTCGAAACGGTTACAAAATCACGTAATGAAACTGTAAAGAGGCCATCCAGTTAGCTCACAGAAGATAGGTGGTACTTCCAAATTCTCGCTCATGACAAAATGCTTGGACAGGCACTTGCAGTCATCCCCCACCACCGCCACAAAAAATAAATATATATGCCATATGCTTCGGATGTTGTAACGTTTAACCCAGTAACAATAGATAAAACAAAAATGTAACAAGTTAAAAGCACACAAAACGTGGTAGCATTTTCATGAAGAAAAATACACAATTTCTGACAGAATATAAATAGTGAGAATGGTAATTCAATAGCATCCAATGCTTCAAAATAACACGGAGTGCACTGCTCTTGCTTCTGAAAAAAAGCTACTTTGCATTATGAAAAAATACGGATACCAACTTTTATCATGTTTAATAAATGTTTGTGTAAAATAACTGTAATTATTTCTAGTTAAGAATGCACCTCAATAAACATATTTTTCATCATTGTTTTATTAAACATCTGTAACATGATGCTAAAACACATTTGTAAAAAGAATATATTTAATTTGAGCCAGAAGGAACCATTTGGTCAGCTAAATCTTGTTTTAATAACATTTAAACATTTGTATCATACTAAAAGTTTAGAAAGACATTTAAATAAAAACAACGTATTTACGCCCGATATCTGTCCGTACACAGCTAGTTTATTTATTGACAACACGCTTATTGTATATGTATTGATAAATGTGTTATCTTATATACAGTACTTAACCATTCTAAGTATGTTAACTAGAGCGTTTTAATCCATGTTTTTAAATGGATACCATTATTTCATTCTCGTTATTTTTCTATTCTTTTTTTTTTCTTTTCTTTTTTTCTTGCATTATCAGGCCGAAAGTTTAAATCTAATGGTCGCAGCGGTTTAAATATATTTACTCATAAAACATAATAGCTATTTACGATCGCGCTGTATAAATTTTACTTGTAATTTTGTTGAAAATCGGCTGTTTTTATATAAATTTGCATACATTTGCGTTGATATCTTTTCAAAAAGGCAGTGGCTACGATTACGGTACCGTAATCCTAGCCTCCGGTTATAAAAATCTTCATATGGGAAAATTAGACCCATCGTGAAAATCACCACAAAATGGCCAGGTAAGTCGACTGTCGCGACCGTTCGCTAGTTTTCGGCCTACGATGTCCAAGTAATCCTTTTTTTAACCAATGTACCGTTACATTAATACTTTTGATCATATGGATTTAAGGACTATTGTCAAGTCCAATTTACAGTGATTGCAAAGATAAACTAGTAAATGAATTGAAAGTAATCGGAACCTAAATGATATTTGATGGATTAATCAGAATACTTTTTGATAACGGTATTCTCAACAAACACAGTATTATAAAACCGAAAAATCACTTTGCAAAATAATTTATACTGTATTATAATCAGATGGAAGCTCGTTTTTATAACATTTTGTTTGAT